>NC_142122.1:10242500-10542500 GCF_056152115.1 Neolamprologus brichardi | reverse complement strand
ATTCGATTTCCAATCATTTTCGCCATTATTCAGTGAACAAAAGGCAATAGAGTCCAAATCAAAGCTACAAACCACATAAAACCACCTTTCAGGGAGAGGCAAGAGGTATGACTTTATTTTTCCCCCTTTACATAAGTGTCTTCTCTTTTATATTCACCTAAAACTTAGTAAAAAAACATACTATCAATAGTGTTAGATGTTCTAATTCACTGAAATCAGTTGGCTTTTAAAAAATGTGGATTTATTAGCCAATGAAATAAAAATGTTATGTTTTCATTTTAAAGCTCACCCCACAGCTTTTTAAAAATCACAAAATATTAAATGTTATTTGCAAATCTCTTTAAAAAGCCTTACGGATGTACAGAGTTCACATCTGTCATTATGACTTTCATGGAAATATAGTATAGACTCAAAAAAAGGATCTTAAAGGCATAAAATCAGTGGTGTAAAGAATATATAATTTCACAGGCAGACATAAAAAATAATTTAAAAACAAAACAAAACAATTAATTCTCACTTTCCTCAAGACATCTTCTGGATGTCCAAACATAATGTCTTTGAGACATTTGTGCGCTCATCTAGGTCGATACATGCAGGCAGCACGACTGTGTTTATAATGAGAGAAAGAGTAGAGATCTCCAGATTTTAACAGAAATCCATATAAGTGCATGTTTAGACTGAAGAGCCAGAGCTAGACTAACTAGTCTGAGGGTTGTCTATGTGTGTAGGTATGTGCGCTTATGTGTGTGTATGTGTGTGTTGACTGCTGTCCCTGTCCATCAGAGGGTCATATGAGGAGCAGATTAGGGTTTCTAACCGCAAACCCCTGTCGCCACAACCCCGACGTCACGAGTCAGCGAGGAGTCATCGTGTTCTGAACCACCGGTGACTCACCCCTCCTCATCTCGCTACATGCACACCAATACGCACACACAGAATACCCCACATCTAAATCAGGACTTAGTGGTACAACCCATGTTCGTCAACCATTCGGCAAGATCAACATTTCAACAAGTCGATTTGAGCCAGAACTGATGACTGCCATTAGTTAAAGTATGACTACAACTAAAACTGTTTTCACGCATGCATTGCAGCCCTTTGCTATGTCCACTCTAGAGTAAAAAGCCTGTACAATGCCCGATTGTGCTCATGGGAACTGTCTAGTGAATTCACATCAAGCGAGTGGCCAATATGTCTCCTGTACTAGCCAGCTAATACCCTCTCTTAAATCAAACAGAGTATTCCCAATGGTGAGATCGCATCGGATGTGGACTTTCTCCTGCACTGCGCTACATGTGAGAAAGGAGCACCTCGAACAGAAATCCTGGCCCGATTCTCCCATTTTTATCATTCTGTATAGGCATTGTTTCATTTGTTTAAAGTTATTCACCATTTAGTAAGTGACCAACTCTGTAGAAAGAACCATCAGACACATTAGTAATTAAATACACAAATAAATAATTAAATTATGATGTAGTCTAATTTTCTAAAAATTTATAATTATATGTCTGAAGGGAATTTGGTATCTTACTGTGAAGCCTTCCAAATACTATGAGCCCAAGATGAAAACTCAAATGAGTCTTTGGCTTGAACAGGATGGCTAAGGTTTCCTTTTAAAACACACCTCACAATACTTTACCAAACCTATAATCAAGATTTCCATGATGCATACTTGGAAGGAAAACTTGGTATAAATTATATAAATGATCCTCTAATTTATCCTTTAGTGGATTATGTCAGCTGGTAGGACCCTGACTAACCGCCCTACATAAGAGTCATTAATAAACTGACCTATTAGCTAAAGGGAAAGCTGTTCTTTGGATTAATAAAAAAAAAAATCTTCAGACTTACAGTAAATCCTCCACAAAGATGTAACGTCCAGCTGTTTTTCCCCATCGATGGTGTGCCAAAAAGTGTTTAGCTGCACATTTTCAGCACAACCAGAATCTAGCACCAAGTGGCAAGCTGTCACTTTAAGCCTGTTAGGAGGGAGGGGGGTATTTACAACCCGACACACAAGCGAGACTATAAAACTGGACTCTCTTCACCTCTCTCTCAACCCTTCTCCCTCCTTTCTATTAAACCAGCGGTTGTGCAAAACCTCAACAGACAGAAAAAAGAAATTAGTGCATGTAGTGGGAGCAATAAAGACACTACATGAGGAATTAACAGATATTAAACAGCTTACAGGATTCATTACAGCTGGAGATGAAAGTAGGACCAAAGCAACTGAACTGCTCTTTTATAAGGAATTAACCCTAAAAATAAGTGCTTTGGCACAAACACACATAAAAAAATCCAATTCTGCCTCTGTCTCACACACAGACACACAGCCACACACGCGCACGCCACATCCGCTGTTACCAGGTTATTTTCTTCCCTAGTGTTTAGAGTCTATTCTTGGAGTCATGTTTGTGTATGTGACCCCTCCGAATGCCTTTTCATCTCAAGAGCGCATGTTTGTGAGTTTTTCTGTACGTAAGTGCATAAAGCAAAAACAAGGCCATGTTTATGGATTTAAATCCATATAAATTTTCAAAATCGTCATTCACAGTTATATAAAAATGATCTTTCCCTTTTTCTTCCCAGCGCCTGCTTACTATCTCCACTTCCTTCTCGCTCCTTCTCCTTTACTTGTCATATAAACATCTCTTTAGTTTTATCTATCCTTCAAAGTCCTTAAAGACAAACTTAAAAAATCTAAAGTATCTTTCCATTTCTGTCCACTCTTCCTTCATGTTTTTCTGGGGCCTTACTTGATATTTTATTTCATCTGCTTGGAAGCCACACACCAGCAGCAGGGCTTTTCAGTCACTTACCCCTGAACCCTCAGTGGCTGCCAAGTGGAACACATGCTGGCTGGAATATGGCTTTATCTGAGCATGTGGTTGAGCTGCTGAGGCAAAGCTCAGGGTTTAGGTCTAGACTTCAGAAGCAGCTCCTCCTTCACTGTACATTGCATTTGCCACGGTATGAATATACAACTCAGTTTGAATCATGCTGGGCATAGACGCCACCACAGTGGGTTTTACATTAAACAATCAAGATGTGATTGAAATGCAGACTTTAAGCTGTAATTCAGGGGGTTTTACAAAAACTGTTTACAAATAGCATCCATTTTTATACATAGATCCCCATTTTAGACAGTGAAATGGACATATTAACTGTACTTCCATTTATGCAGAGAGAACACATAGAGGGACATATACTGCACATTCATTCAAAATGAAGATTAAAAAAATTATTTTTGCCACTTTTTTTTGCAATTTTTGGCAATCATCAGCAGAAATTGCAAAATATAAGCACGTATCACGTTTTTGCTTTTCATTAGATCATTTCCTCAACGTCTCATAAACATTTCTTTACTTTCAAGGAAAATTAATGTTATAAGTACTGTGATTTTTCTTAGATATAGAATAGAAACAGAGAATAAAACCCCAACACCCACCCACCCACCCAAAGAAAACACACAAAGATAATATAATAACACACAATGAGCTTGTTTGTCCAACCAGTTTAGAAAACTGGGTTGGTCACAGCAAAGATTCAGAGTAAACATAAGAAAAGGAGAGGCTGACAGCGCTATTTTTCCTGTCTTCCAAATATAGCTGCAGACTGCATTTATGTGTATCAATAGTGTATGTGTGTGTGTACGGGTGCACACATGTGTGCGTAGGTTTGTGCATGTGTGTGCATGCAAGTGCATATCTAGTTGTGATATGGCTGCACAATAAGCAAAGATTTACTACATGAGCTGACTTGAGTATGGCTTATTACACCTCAATAATGTCAAACCAGGACTTAAAATAGAGCTAAGGAGGGACGCTACCTACCTCTGCTGTCGTCACGCACACATACACACACGCACGGACATACAAGTGTTCACAAACACAATTTTTTGACAGGCTACCCAGTCCTGCAGACAAAGGCTCACAAAGTTGAGGTCATTTCATGTGAGACTACTCTGTACATGAGAAAAGTTTAGCATCAAGGGGAACGCACACACACTCACACACACTTCCTGTTTCTTACTGTCACCTGGAGGCTGAAGAAAACAACAAAGCCTCTGGTTATGGGCCAGCAAGATATAAAGACAATGGCTACAGCATGTGTGACTCACATGCACACACACACACACACACACAACCTCCCTTGGGTTAGGCTCAGAAAAGAAAATTCCCTCATTACAGCAGCATAGCAGCAGTTCAAAGGCAAAGTGGGAACGCTGTCCTGTTACTATGGCTCTAACTGGCTTAAAGCCTGTATCATCACAGTGACTACTGTCACAATTCATCATACTTATACGCTGACCAACAGCCCAGCAACACAGTCATGCACACAGTCACATTGCCTGCCAACAGTGATGTCAATTATAGAATAGCCTCGGTGGATCATCAGCAAGCGACTGTGTCAAGTCATGAGCTTAGTGAGCTCAGATAAAAAAGTTGATTTGCAGATCTTTTTAGACAAAAAAAACATAAGAGATGAAAATAACATTAAACTGCAGACAAAAAGCTAATGCAAAAAATATATACATACATGTAAATTAGCTTCTCTTGAGCTGATTCTTTTAAGTGAAGTAGGAGTGAGTTACCGACCTCAAAAGCTCACCGACTCTATTTTCAAGTCTATAAAGTTAAACCTCCTGCAAACCTTTCTCAGAGCACTGTACCACAATAGAGCTGTAGTAACGAGGTAACATGCAGTAAAATGTAGCACCAGCACGTACAGCTCTGAAAGTGACAGACAGGATTTTTAATTGAATTTAGAATTAGACTGGGTATGGAGAAAGGTGTGAGCTTACCAGACCTCTGTAGCCCCTCGCTTGAGGGAGCAGCTAGAGGCTACATTAGCATTTACTGGCGTAACACACTTGAATCCCCGGCTGAACTGTCAGTGCTGGTCCATCCTATCCATCCAAGAGTCTTTCAGCAGGGCTGTGGATAATCATAGGCAACGGATGAATCCTAATCATTTTAATGATCTCCTTGACCGATCTTCCAGCAACTAGGACACTAAGATTAAATTATATATAGAGACCTCACATTCCCCAAAGGAAGAAGCCTTCCAGTCTCTGTGAAACTTAAAACTCTGATGATTAACCAACCACAGACTAAAATGTGAGTATGTAATGTGTAACGCCAGAGGTTACACGTGCAGTACTTTATTGCGCTATTGTACCAATTATTTATGAATTAAATCAATAGATTTTACCATTAAATTCTTAACATTATACAAAAAGAAGGACTGAAATATAAACCTCAAAGAGTATGAAGTGAGTGTCACTATTTGGAATCACTATGAGGAATGACGTGCTCTGCAGTGTGTGGCTGCTGTGTGAGGTAGGTCAGAGAACGACTAACCACACTAAAGACTTGTTAACTCTCTCTTATCTGGAGTAGTGCAGCACACACAAGTAGCAAATGTCTCTAACAGCTAAGTCAAGTCCTCTCCTCGTGCCCTACTACCAAGACGTGTTGTTGGTTTATGCCTCAATGCTTCAACATGTGCAAGTGTGTGCGCATATTCCCATAAAAGTTGAGAAGGCAGTAAATGCAATATGTCAAGTAGGCGTATGCCTGTCTTTCCCAAAATATTAGCTGCCAGTAAATGCTATAAATGTAAATGAGTCCGTGTTACCTTTCCATATGACATGAACAGGCAGTGAGAACTATGATTCCGAAATTTCCAGTCAGTGTTCCTAAGCTCCAGACAGACACTGGAGGCAGACACACAGTCATCCTGTGAGTATACTGCCAAGTCTTCCAAGTGCATGCTTCACATCTGTTTGCTGTTACACGTACGCAGATAAAGTAGTGGACCGTACGAAAGGCACAAGCACACACTGACACCTACACTTGCAGTTTGTTGCAAGAGAGGTCTGCAAACCCCATTTAAACCGCCCGCACAAGTTCATGGACCAAAGCTGCAAGTACTGAAAAGAGCGTGAATATTTACAAATAAATATAATAAGGAGTTTGAAAATGAATTTTGAACACTTAAAATCGAGGAGAAGACTCGACCTCGCAGCTGAAGTTGTGTCTACTTCTGAGTTTTAGAAGTATAAAAAAGAAAATTATAGAGAATGACAAGTTTTATATATATTTCTTTGTATTCAAATTCATGTAAACAGGAAACAAAGGTATACACTCTACACATTTTCCCTTATACATTAATGGTCTTGAGGTGTAATTTCTCACTACTGGAAATGCCTAGTCACAAACGCACACTTCTGGTCCCTCAGGATTTGGCTCTTTGAGCAACAGTTACAGTGTGACTGTTTTAGCCTTTGAAGTCAGGAGTCAGTAAACCTCTGGGAAACTGGCTTCGATTCTCGCTCAGTCTCCACCCCTCACTTTGCAACTACAGAGAAGCTTTCCAAAAAGCCTCATTATAAAGTCAAGAGGGGAAGTTCTAGTTAAAGTGATCTATTCAAAAAGGCCTTGGGCCTTTGTGTCAAGTTAAGTCCAGAGATTTCATCTTCTTTTAGGAAATACTGGCTCATTTCAAAAGCATCAGTCATTCGTTTCAGTCCATAAAAGCTTCCC
Source organism: Neolamprologus brichardi (assembly GCF_056152115.1). Lineage (NCBI taxonomy): Eukaryota > Metazoa > Chordata > Actinopteri > Cichliformes > Cichlidae > Neolamprologus > Neolamprologus brichardi. The sequence goes on along the minus strand of NC_142122.1, from coordinate 10,535,952 downwards.
GTCATTTCAGCTCTCTTTCTCCCTATGACACACTGCACTGTTTGGGATTAAGACTGGGTTTTAGCAAAATGAGATATTCCGACTGCGAAATAGAGGAAGTCCATCATGCTTAGAGAAACAGAAAGGAAAGGAGAGGTACTCTGACATTTTGAGGGGGAAAAAACGACACATGCAGTTCTTTTTGTCATAGCTACTCAGGTCCTAATGTATTCATATATCCCTTCAGAAACAGCTGCAAATGCTAAAAGGAAAGAAAGAAATGCAGTTTATTTTTCTTTACCTCTAAAGATTGCAAAATTAGAAGGGATGAAAAGAGAACCCACTGGCTAAACAGAGGCAATCTATAATCATTCATCTTGACTAAAAAGGGAAGGTTTTGGATTCCCGGAGACAGTCAACAACAAAGACAGAAGACTTTGCGTGCAAGCCACTATAACATGACTTATGAGAAAAGAGTCTGACAGTGCGCTAGGGTGTGATTAATATGCTCTAAGTTTATGTCACATCCATAGGAGGCTGAGGAAAAGGAGGGCATCCAGAGGGCAGCATTGGCATCCTCAAGTGCTCAGCCTATATATATATATAAGCTGTGATGCCTGAGGGTAAAGTGGTCTGCATTCCACTGATGCAGCTTAAATGATGGATATCTTAGATACCTACACTCAATGTCATGGTCTCTAGTTCTTAACAGCTTGCCTTGCCAGAGGGGGAATCTTAACACTCAACTTCTATCCTCACCTCCTTTGACCCTTCAAACCCATGCAAGCCAGAAAATATACAGTTCGATTCCCATTCTTCTACACATGCAACAGAAACATAGAGCTACAATGGATTTTCCCCATTGCACAGACTGTCAATTCTTTTCTTCAATTATTTAAAAAAAAAAAAAAAAAAGGAAAAATAAGAATATTTTCTTGTTCATCTTGTTTATTTTCTAGTTTGCGTCATATTCACGACGTGTTACACAGCTGGGTACACAAATCAGGATTGAAACTAATAACTGCTCTTGCTGTAAGTTTATCCGTCGATGATTTTCTCGACCAGCAACAATGACTACGGCAAGTTTTAGCTGCTCTGTGTCCTCAGCACTGCATGCAAAATTGATCTCTAGCTGGTAGTTTTTTTTTTTCACCATTAAAATCCACTCTGATGATTTCACAGCATCAAAGACACGCACATTAAATATAAAAACAGTCTGCCTCTGCAGTTATTGTTCACCTGTCTTTTGAAAATTCCGTGTGGGTTTGAAGTGTATTACTGTGAATCGAGGACTATGTATTGGCATGCAAGGTAGCAGGTAGCAAGTCTGCCAAAGGCATTAACCTGGCCTCAAGGCTCCACAGATCCCAATCTGATCGAGGATCCTGGATGTGCTGGAGAAAGTCTGATCAAAGATATGCTACATCCTAGTGCCAGACACCGCTGGGCCCCCCAGACGACTTGTGTACAGACTCCAGTGGGTTTGACTAGTTAGGCTGCAGTTTTAATGTTGTCTCTGGGCTTAATTAATTGTCCTTGTAAGTGGTAAATGCACTGGTTCTTATATAGCTCTTTTCTACTCTGAGTACTCAAAGCACTTTCGCAACTTGCCTCATTCACCCATTCACACACATTTATACTATGGATTAGAAACACATACAAATTCACCCAGATAGTTTTGAGTAATCTTACAAAAATTCAACATACAACACTGAGAAAACACCTTCAACCTGCAGAGCAAAAGAAATTCCCTTTTCAACTGAAAATGATGATCTGAAAGTTGATGGAGACGAGCCGGAAAATGAGAAGGCTGTATCGTCTGTTTCGACTGTTTCTGCGCTCCGACCCCTAACAATAAAGTTCAGCTTTCATTTGTTTGGCTGTATTTATATATGCATGCGTGTGCTTAAACATACACTGTCTGAACTCCAGGGCATGTGAACCCAAACTGTACGAATTATGTGAAGAAGCCTGAATTTTCAACGTCGAAACTATTTTTAAGCATCTTTACAGTTTACATTATGATGAGTCGTCTTGTATGAGTACAGTGCATGAGAGTGAAAGTAGGAACTTTCTTTCTTTGTGTATTTGTGTGTTTTGGCCTTGAACTATGGGAATGAGTTTATCAACAACAACAACAACGACGCAATCCAAGCCCTCCCTGAGGAAATGAATGTTAAAAGCCGCTCTGGTTCCCATGAGCGCTCTGCCCACGCATACTGTCACTAGATTGTGTTGGTTTCTATTGTGAAACTCTATACAATGTTGCTACAAATAAACCCATATATCACTGCTTAATCACAACGTTACCATGAAGAAATTGCAGAGTAATTACACACACGGGCCACATCAATGTAGTCAACATGCACTTCAGTGTTTCTGAGATGAACGCTTCAGAACTCAGTCTTTAATTAGGTTGCAATGAGAAAGTAGAGACTGGGAAAGCCAGTACATGGGGTTGTATTATTATTCTAATTGTAGGTCATTTTAATGTTTAGTATGTATGCATGCCACACTCTCTGTGACTTATAAACATACTTTTGCGATCTAGTTTTACAAATTACCACAGTGGGTCTGTGCACTAAACTAAAAGGCACTCAACATGACTGATCAAGAACAGAGCCATTTTATGTGCACACTATTGCATAAAACAAGTACGGCTAAAACTATATCTAGATGTTTTCAATCAAGAAGCTTTTGCTAATTAACCACAAACACAAAACCTTTGCTAGCCTTAAAGAACTATTTCGCTGCAGCCATGCTGGCATGAAAAATTGGTAAACACAGGTGTTACTAATGACATAAATGTAGGATCTGTTCCATTTAGGTACAAAACACTGCTAATGTGATTAGTAACATCTGTCTTTACCTATAATTTCATGCTGTGAAATAGGTCTATTGTTCCTAAAAGATCAGTGTGCACATTTGTACAACATTAAAAGCCTCTGTAAATGCCAGTAATTCCCTTTATTAATGGCTACAAACAGCTGCGAGGGACAGCAAGCTTTTAGTGCCACAAAACGTGGCAGAAATATTTAAAATTAGGGTAAATTAGAGCCCTCGCTTTGGATTAGTATTTAATACCAGGTGATACACTGACAGGTTGATAACAACAGAGAAAACACTTAGTGTACATTACTGCTGTAACCTTCATGCTCCATGAATATTGTGAGCACATATAAATTAATTATCAACATGCGAAAAAGAAAGTTTTCATATGCTTCTCTACACCTCTGCTGCTTCTACGGGAATTAAAAGGGTAAGTGGGATCCAGAAAAACGTCATCAGCAATACAGATTTGGCGTTTTGCTGGTCTGAAGCATTCATGTGTGTGTTAACACAATGTCACACTCTTCCCAGGAGTCACAGGAAGTTTACGCCAAGGTCAGTCTGTGCAATGCTCAAAGAAACTGATCAAGAACTACATCTTAGACTCTACAGGCCTGAGTTCACATGTTAAATGTAAAAGCTAATGACAGTGCTTACAGAAAAAGCTTGAATAACTATGGTTTGATTGGAAGGAACAGATGACCATTAAAATAGAGATGTTTGGCCATGATGCAAAGTGCCATGTTTGGTGAAAACCAAACACAGCATATCGGCATAAAAACCTCATACCAATCAACAACTGACTGTTTGTTTTGCAGCCACGGTACTTGAGCATCTTGCAGTCATTGAGTCAATCATGAATTTCTCTGTAAACCAAAGTATTCTAGAATAAAATGTGAAGGCATCTGTCTGACAGCTTAAAAGCTTTGTCCAAACCGGGTCATAACAGGCCAGGAAATCTACAAAAGACTGGCTGAAAAAGAAAATAATCAAGGTGTTGCAACAGCCCAGTCAAAGTCCAGACCTCAGCCTGACTGAAATGCTGTAATGGGACCTTAAGAGAGCCGTGTATAAACGAATGCCCACTGTAAGGAATGAAGCAGTGCTGTAAAGACGAGTGGGCCAAAATTCCTTGACAATGATGTGAGAAACTGATAAAGTCAGGTCTTGTGTGGAAAAAGCTCAGTTAGACATCTCCAGTGGTTATCTTCCAAATAACAGACGTGGATACAAAATCTTCCCTTTGTGTTAATATGCCTCCCCTATGAGTCAGCAAGCAAACACTAAGCAAAGAGGGAGTTTGCAAAACTCTCTGTTGCACATTGCAGCTGGGACTGGATATATTACAAGCTGTACTGTTAACTGTGCAAAGAGTGACAATGGCTGACTACAGATAAAAGGGTGATCTGCTTGAATTTGGCTTCCACATCATGCGTCCTAAAAAGAAAAAAAAAAAAGAAAGAACAAAGCCAATGAAGCTACAAAGAAATCAAAAAAAATGAAAGAAAGATGGGCAGCAAAGAAAGATTGTGCAGGCTGTACGTTGAGTGTGCAGGTGATACAGCCACAGCTGCAGATGTACAACAAGCTTTGATTCACTGCAGTTCAAACACATAGCAGAAGAATCACCTCACTGATGAAAGAGTGCCAGTGATATCAAACTACCACATCTTGGCTCTCCCAGGCATGGTGCACACACACACGCACACACACACAGAAATTATAAACAGAGAGTTCTTAGAGAAAAAAAAGTGAGAGCATGGAGATATTTACACCAGCATTAAGAGAATGGGTGCAGGTATGTGCAGCAGTTCTTACATCCCCTACTGTACATGGACAAGTATTGTATAGACATACACACATACCATTATTCAGCTTGGATCAAAGACAGTGACTGTAAGGTCTCTGCTGTTTATCTCCCTAAGGGGATTGTGCCTAGACAGATGAGAAGTCAAAAGGAAGAAGATATGGGGTGAATTTTTTTTTTAAAAAAATGGACTAACAGTGTACAGTCAGAAAACACATGATGGAGATGTGGGAGACAGAATAAAAAAGCAGGAGGAAGCACAGAAAGAGGGGAAACAGACAGAATGAGAGCAAAAGAGTGAGAGAGCAAAGGGCGTAGCAGACATGGTTACTCATATAAAATTAGTCGAAATCAGTTAAACTTGTGTGTCCTCTTTCCTTTTATCTGTTAAGTCTGCTTCAAGACCAGTAAACCAACTAGAAAAATGGGAGTGACAAGGTATCATCCAGCTGCCAAGAGAATTTTAAGTAGACCGTAAGGCTAAAATGCCTCATTCCCAACAGATGGACTTCAGCGAATAAACAGGCTCCCTGAATGTAAAAAAGGACAGTTAAAAGGAAAAACCAAGCTGAGATTGTGTTTTATTGTCGGTAAATGTCGCTCATTATTTCAGGCAAAAAGGTTTAAGAATCAAAGAAACACCAGGGCATATTTCCAGCCACACTTACAGAAGCAAGCAACGACAGGTGTGACCCATCTCAGAGTTTTTTGTAATAGTCTGAAAGGCAAAAATCACAAGAAATTTCGGGGCTTTTGCAAAACGGAGCCTTACCGCGCTACCCATCACACCAAACCCATCTCATTTTTAAAATGAATCCACTTAAAGTCAGAAAAATATTTTCCACCACTGGTAAGATTTTATCCAAATTGTAGCTCTGCTTAACAGAGTCGGGGAAGCGCTTCTGGTGGCTTTCCAATACATTAGAAAGAAAGAGGAAGACGGAAAACAAAAAAAAAGGATTTGAGGATTTTGTGGGTCTCAGCTCCCAGCACGACACAGCTCTAACTATCAGTTGAAGTTGCTCTCATCTGTCTGGTGTCTGTGCAAGTCTGTCTCACAGTGGGGATGCAGCACTGTCTGTAGCCATGGAAACCACAAGGATGTAGCTCTGACAGTCATAGCACTATTATACAGATGCCCCCCTCCCTCCAACCACGTACGCACACTCACAAGGAAAATCCAATGATCAAAGTAACAGCGAAGTCACATTTTGTGTCCTTGAGAGTCTGCTGCGACTTTGCCGCTTTACTTGTTGTATTAAAAGAAACTTTAGAACCATATTTGTTTTGGATGACAGGATGATGTCTCGTGCTTCTGCTGCAGCTCTGCTTCATATTGATGCAAGTACTGAGTCCTCCGCTGCTGGCAAAGAAGCAACTCCACAAGGGTTGTTCAAGTTCAACGAGTAGCTCAAGGGCATCTTGACCTGTTTACTTTATGGCTGTTTACTCTGCTCACCCAGCCTTCCCCTTTTCTAAAACCAGCTCACTTTTAGTTATGTACCCACAGCAACAGCTACAGCCACCCAACCTTAAAAACTTCTCCCCGGGAACTCCAGCCAAGAAAAATGAGCCACAGAGGTAATAACCTTCTACCTCACGGAGCAGAAATGCTGTGGCAACACAGTTCTGTTAGTAGCAAACAAACCATTTTGTACAACATACTGTATAAGAGTCAATCAGTCAAATTAAAATAGCTACAGGGTTTTATGAAGGTGGGAAAATGATTTGGTTAAGAGTCAGTCGGTTGCTCAGAGGACAATAAGAGCAGTGAAAACGACAGGGAAGACAGAAGTGTGAGAAGTGAGACAGAAAGGAAGAAAAGGAGGCACCAAATTAAGTGCTGAAGTTGCAAAGAGGTGGTCAGAGTAGATAGCGGGCATAGAAAGGCCAGGAAATGAGTGGTACACTTTAAGCAACAAATGTGATGTATGGCTTACATAAATGAGTCACTATTAGCTTTTTTGTATTGTGAAATAAGACGGAAAAGATGATGCTATAGTTGAATTATATATACGCAAAAATTCCAGCAGATGGAAATTATGCAAGCGCTGTCTAGAAATGAAGGTTTACCCTTTCCTCACAGAAACGCAGCTGCTGCAAATCATGTCACGTAAAATATTCTCTAAATGCCATAAAATCAGCAGATCTACATGAGTTTATCTAATGTTTGCTAAAGATTACTTTGTTGTGAAGCTGTTTCACACACACACACACACACACACACACACACTTAAAGCCACTAGTGGTCAGACTGGCAGGCAGGAAAGAAGCTTGAATGCGCTGGGATTTGACCAGTTTATCGTATACAGGCTGCCAAAAATCCACCACACACACACGTACACTAAAACACATACCACTGCTTCATCCAACCACAACCTCAAAGTGTGTGTGCCTGTACATGTCTGTCTATGCGCTCCTACTGTATATGCGACCCCGTACTTATGTGTGTATGCAGGCCTGGATATCTATATTTACTGTGTGTGTCTCTGACTGAGTGACTGTGCTGGCATCCTAAGTGTCTATGTACGGGAGTGGAGCGTTAGAGACACACTATAAACAATATAGGGACTCCCTTGGCTTGTGTTTACTGACCGGGATAAAGGCTGTCATTCCTCTCTCAGCACCAACCTACTTCCGCCTCCGTACAACTAGAAAGAGGGAGAGGTGCACTTAAGCCTTGGCAATGTCAGAGCAATCTTATCTTGCCAATAAAGCTTCTTGAATGGATTTAGATTAAACTGAGCGGAAAAAACAAGAGCGGGCACTGGTGCATTTGGGTCGTCTCTTCCTCAGAAAGACTGCCACCCTTCTCCTCCTCCCCTTCTTCTCTTCCAAACTTGCATGTTAATGTACTTACAGCTTGCAGGACCTTAACTCTGTCCCGAGACACAGGCTGGCATAATAAACAAGAGCCTGAAATAATCTCTCCCCCTAGTTCCCTGGCGGTATTTTAGTGGGGAAGCAAATTCCCAATGGTGGATCGAATTATTTACCCACATTTCTGTCTTTCCAATTCCCTCACCCTGTGAGTTTTTCTGGCAGCCTTTCCTTAACGTCTCTGTGCTTCTCTTTCTAACTCGCCATTTCTCCATTTTTTCCCTCTTGTCTTTGTCCATCTGTGGTAGCCAGTGAGACGCATGGTCTACCCACACTGACCAGTTAAACACCCCTTTGCCTCTGTCACTTAGTCAGCCTGTCTGCTATACAGCTCAGGGTACTGCAGGCCAAGCCATCGCACTGAATGAAGGGGCAAAGGTGCACAAAGTCTCCTCATGATGTCACGGCCGCGGATGTGCCTCATGACATTTTGACAGTCTTTTCCTGCTCTGTCTTGTTTACCTTCCAAGACTGTTATTTCAACAAATTTACACCTCGAATGAGTGCAACCACTCTATAAACTCAAAACAATTCTCATAAATGCACCTTAATGCAGCACAGGCTTCAATTGTTTCCACTGTGAGAGAACCTAAAAGAGGGGAGGTAATGAAAAGAGCAGGAGAATCAAAACAAGCATAAAAAGCTGCAATAAAATATTTTTAGCCTCAAACCCATTCATGTCTGGAACTAGGGCCAAGAAGAACCACACCACCATGACTATGAATGGTCCTGTTAGTCTCTCTCTTTTACTTTCTCGCTTGGCAAGTGCCCTGCCACTGGAGGAATGCCTGGTTTGTATTCAGATGTGCATGTAAATGCACGTATGTGTGACAGTGCGTAGAGTCTGGACAAAGAGCTCCAGTGTGGACAACAGGACACAATCAACCACTCAATGGATAGCCATTAACTCATCACACACAAACGCACACAAACGCACACACAAATTCCAGAGTTCACAGATGAGAAGCAGCGACATTCAGAACCAACCAGCCAATGAGCACGAGCGCGCTTTACTGCGGCTACAATGGAGCCAGTCAATGGGGCTGTAGAGGGATTGTGGGAGATCTCCGAATTACCGTGTCAGGATCTTCATCACTTTCTCACTAATCTTCATCCTCTCTCCCTCAACCTCTTTTTATTTTGTCCTACTTCCTTTTTCCCAGGGTGGATCTCTCAGTGGTTAAAGGTAGCTAGGAGAGGCCACTGGGCACAGTCCACCTCCCACTCGCTTGTGTATGAATCACTCCATTGTGGCTGTGCTCTATTCCGAACGCTGTTGTTTTCAATTTTAGAACTCTTCTGTTTGGCCTTATTTTGACAACCACATGCTAATTATGTTTTTGTTTTTATTGTTGTTCCCTGTTTGAACAGTCATAAGAAACAGGTAAATAATGCATATCACCATGTGTATCGCAAGATTGACCAAGTTAAAAAGGATTTAAATCGATTTGCATGCATATAGGACTTTTTTTTAGTCACACAAAAGTTTACCGAGTATTGTTATCAACTTTGTAATTATACTGTTGTCTAATTATAACGACCACTGTCATGGAAACACTACACCATAACACAAACCTGCCAGTAGCCAGAATAACCCTACCTTTACCCCTTTGATTGCAATCTCCTCAGTTGCTTCTATCTGGATTTCTCTTTCCTCATTTCTCTGAGTTGCTAGCTTTCAGACATCAAGCCATAAAATAATTGTATGCCTTCCAAAAAAAAACCCAGAAAAACAATTAACTATTAGGACGGCACTTGAGCACCTGAAGGCAAAAGGCTGTGGTTACTAAACTGAGTAACTTCAGCTTATTGACATGCAGCTTCCCCAAAACACCCACACCCACTTCTCACTATCACACTCACACTTTCCCTGTCATGTCTTAATTTTTAGCAGCCGGCAGTGTTACACGGAATATGAGACGACCACCCACCTACCCACACACACACTAGACACATGTTTCTGGGAAATGTGAATGAATGTGTCACAAAAAAAGGCCATGAAGACACTCAATACAATACGGCCTTGTGCTACAATGATGAGTTACACAGCTTTGTGTGTGCACGTGGGTGTGTGTGCTTGCACAACCAAGGGCAGGCAAGTGCATGTGGGTGCAGAGAGCTACATAAATCACACTCTGAATCAATTAGAAAGCATAAATGTGAGAAGGCCAACAGCAGTCGGTGTCCTGGTACTCGGTTTAATGTTGGCTTGACTACAGACACACCACACCCTCACCATCCCACCACGTGCGCGCACACACACTCACACACACATCCAGACTCAAAGCCAGACACAAACACTCAGAGAGTTTGGGTGTGGATGTGATGTAACTGATAATTTTGCATGAAAGTAATCCAAAAATGAAATGTGATTAACATTTTCATGCCACTGGATTCTTTCTCCTCTTTATATGGCTTAAAAACTGTGATTCGCACACAGCAGCTGTCTGACAGAGAGCTGAACACTGGATGAGGATCTCGTTTTTAAAAAAGTTTTTGCGTGCCTATGTTAGTTCAAACACAGTTTTCTTTTGTATTTCTTTCCTGTTACATAACCAACTAGACTCCTATTATATACCATCTTGCATGTTTGTGAGGATTTAGCATTCACAAAGTCACCAAACAAATGCATTTACTGAGTGTATGTTGTTAAGAGAACAGTGTCTACTATTGGAGGTAATTTCACTATTTAACAATACAAAACACTAATTAAAAAGAGATGTAGGTTTACAGAATTCTGCATGAGAAGAAACAACAAAAGTGAAAAACTGCAATGTGCAATATACATTTTTTATGTCCATCAGTGTTACTGTTACTTTTTAAAAAATATGCTTTAACGTGTTGTATTTTCACAAAGTTATAAAAAACAGATTAAAGAACAGGCGCGTCCTGATTCTGCCCCCAGGGTCTCCACCCAGTTGGACTCACCTCAGTCAGGAGGCAACCTGGAGAATAAATCCCTAGGGTGGTTTGGGAATAACTCTGACTCAAACCCCACACCCTGTCCATGGATAGATGGATGAATGCACGGATGGATGGGTTATAGAACCAGTGGTCAAAACAGAGTCAAAAGACTGACTCACTTCTACTTTGTCTTTTTAAAACACAGGATACAAAGGCTTCCCCAAACTGCAGGAGCACCTTTATTTAGACCTTTCTGATTACTAAATGCCTTGAGCTACTCGAACTCCACAATCTTACTTTGCAGCAGAGGCCTCCAAATCCTAATTCAGTTAAATCTTGATGAAATTAGTAAGGTTAGTTTCTCAGAGCTCTAAAATCTCCCTCTTGAGCTGAAAGAGGCAAAAATAGCACTAGAGTAATAGCACAAGAACAGCGCATGACACCCAATGAAGGTTTAATGGACATTCCCTCTGAATGCATTGTTAAAAAAGTCAAATGAAAAGAAAGCTTTTTAAAAAAACAAAACAAAACACACACACATATAGGTAATATAACACCCCACTCACATCCCACACCTCTGAAAATAAATAATCCTAAAATCCAATCTAGCCCCGGAGACAAGTTTAATCAAATAAAGTTGCATATTTTTATATAGCGCAAATCCCCAAATGCAAATCTGAGTTTTCAACAAATTTCAAAAATAGCACCTTCCATCCTCAGCTTGGATAATGACGAGTTCCTCAAAAATCCTCTCTAACAATGGAAAAAAACAAGGTACTGTAAAAAATAATAATAATTGCATCGCTCCTAAAGCACAGACATAATCAATGAAAGTAGAGGAATTCACACAATTAGTAGTCATATTTGTGGCTTTTCAGACATATGGAATATTAGCATCATATATAAACATCATATGCTCACATCAAACTCTCTTTGTCAAATTCCCACAGGTGATTTATATTCAGAGTTAATTTGTTATTTGTTGCCTTTGCCTTGGTAACAAGAGATGTTGTACTTAATACCTAAAACACCTATAAATAGACCAAACATGAACAAGAATCAAACAGGACAGTGTGAGTCTGCAGTTTGTGACTCAGCCCACTGAGCCAAGCTACATCTGTCTGTGTGAACCCACCACAACCACATTCATTACTAAATTACATCAGGACACTCCCAAAGTACTCCAATGGGGATATTGTTGCTAGGCACTTACTGTCCTTCTACGCCTATGTGAGAACTGGACGAAAACCAGATTAATATCACACACACTTAGTAGTGCACACAAAAATACATACACACACACGGGCAAAGATCCACACACACAGGCACCTGCGAAAAGACACACATCTGTGAGGGGAGAAATCACATAAATACAGTTCCAAACTCTCTCTCGCCTATCCGCCCACCGTTCCACTCAAAGTAGGTGATCAACTTACCGAGAAGTTAAAAGAATTAATAGTTAGAATAATAACAAACCAATCTCCTTTGCAATATGCAGGTGAAAGAAAAGGAAAGGAAGGGACGAAGACTGTATTCACTTGAATAATCATCAAATGTACACTTTCAAATGATGGATTAAGATAGAATAGGACAGGAAATCTCAGCTTCTCAGTATCAAGAACTGTAACACTTTGGAATCATTTAATATAAAAGGAAACAACCGTCGCTAATCAGTGAAGAGAGAAGAACCCAAACTGCTCGGCCTCTCTCACGCTCTCACACTTACTTTATACTAGTGGTGAATATATGTAGAGCCTGCGATGCAGTTTACTCTGATGCCATACCTGTGCAGGCTTTGACGCTAACATATAGCTACATTTCTAGGGAGGTACATGTCAGGTTATAGTGCAGGGTTTCAAAAGGGTCTGCGGTTACAAAGTACCTGTTGTATATACAGTATAATTCCCCTGTTAAGTGTGAATGTACTAATTATCCTCCTGTGGGTTGAGACTCAGACACACTATTTGAAAAGTATTTGACCACACCTCTTAATCTTCCAATGTTGGTGTTTTCAGGCCCATTGCCTCAGTAGTATAAAATCATAAATGTCTTTACAAACATTTGTGAAAGAAGGGCCATTCTAAAGAGATTGCATGAAATTTCTTCCCTCCGAGATATTTTATGATCAACAATAAGCGGTATTACAAGGTGGAAGTGATTAGAAGCCTGATCAACTTAATCACAAAGTGGCAGCCCATGTAAAGTTGCAGAGCAGGTTCAGAGTGAGTGGTGTGGCATATAGTGTCTAAAAGTCATTAAATCACTGCTGACCCAACAACTGCAGAGCTCCAAATCTCCGGGTTTTCAAGACCAAACAGCTCATGTACATGTAATGTGTAGGTGGCCCAGTTCTTTTGTGCATGTAGTGTAAGTTTACCCATTGATTCAGGCCGTGAGCTAACTTAACATCACATTTCACAAGGGGAAAGCATTGCTCAGCCCACTGGTGACAAGAAGCTGGCTCTAAAAATGAACTCAACAATTATTTGAAATGAATGAAAAACATTGTTTATTAAATCAACAAAGTGATGCGTTGTTGCAGTCCCAGTTAGACCTAAATTAATACACTGGTCTGTCACAGATATATAGTATTGATGTATATGCTGTCCAATGCATGCTGATATAAAAACTGTTTGTGAACCTTTTCAACAAAAGAAGATGCAGGAAAAGACACTAGAAGTCTCAGTCTCAGTCGTTGTGTCCTTGGGGAAGACACTTCACCTACCGCCTACTGGTGATGGCCAGAAGGGCCGATGGCGCGATATGGCAGCCTCGCTTCTGTCAGTCTGCCCCAGGGCAGCTGTGGCTACAACTGTAGCTTGCCTCCACCAGTGTGTGAATGTGAAAGTGAATGAATAGTGGAATTGTAAAGCGCTTTGGGTGCCTAGAAAAGCACTATATAAATCCAATCCATTATCATTATTAAGTCATTTACGTTATTGCACAATGTTTCCAGTCTGCACAGCTTCACAATCTCAGTGTGTACAGCTGCTAATTAGTATGACAAAGAAACTACTGTAAAGTAATAGAATGACTCCACAATTTTCTCTCTCACATATAACTATAACAACGTGCATGCATGTTTCAAAGGTACATCAGCCAATGTGTCGATAAACTTTAACTCCCTAAAAAATAGTCAGGCTGTTCTTTTCTGAAACAGATCAAGTATCAGATGAGAACAATTCATATTTAAAATAAAAAATATCAATGTCCTTTCTGAATTTGCTAGTTCCCGGTCTGCTTAGTTACAGTTATGCCCACTAAATTTGAACACAAAAGGAATCTCGTGCATATACTGCACATTTTTTTTGCCAAACGTTATGAGTCCAACATTGCTGTGCGGTTCTGTTTTGAATTTACTGCGGACGGCTAGTGTTTCTTCACCTTAACTTACTAAATCATTAAAGGAGTTTCGAAATCAGCTTGAGCATAGAAAGGAAAAGCTGAATTTGTGCCTCCTTTCCATTCACAACACACACAAAAAACAGGAAATCTTTACATTTGAAAAGCCAAGCCCTGAGACTCTTAATGAGTCAATTACTTACTGAATACAATAACTTAAATTAAAAAGATATACATGAAAAACAAATATTTTACGTCTGTCACTGATGATTAGAACAAGATAAGTGTGTGAAAATGTGACAAGGTCTGGTGATGCAACACACATACACACACACAAACATCCACATTCCCAAGAGTTCAAGCAGAGCAGTCTTTGTGGCCTTTAAAGAGTCAGTGTGTCCAGCCAGGCTCGAGTTACGGCAGACAAGATCCTCTCATTCCTTCTCCCTCTCTCTTTCTCTCTCTAACACACACACACACACACAGACACAAACACAAATTCTTACATCCATCATCTTACATACACATCCAGTGAACAGGCCAGGGAGCCACAAGAAAGAATTGGTTTGTTGCTCCCCTCTCTGACTCATTCCTACCACTCTCCACTCTACAATAAAAGGAATAGCTATACAACTGACAGGCTATATGTCAAGCCCTGGACTGTGTTGATTGCTTATATGGTCCCATCAGAAATCCCTATGAGCATCTCCATGCTCATAGGGAGCTTCATCCCTATGAGCATGGAGATGCTCATAGGGATGAAGAAATAATAATTTTCAAAGCCTGGAATAAGGAATATAACAATAAAAGCTTTTCTGTTGCAACTAATGGACTTTTATATCTAAGCTGTTCACTTCCAGCAATAATTTGAATCAGTATTTTGATAAACACCTATAGAACTACTTAGAAAACAAGATAATACAATTACACACGTGTGCATAGCCAGGACTGAAATCAAATGGTGAAGTAGATGCAAGGAGATGACGCATGTACTGCAAAGCATCAATGAGAAAAAACACACTCTGACAATGTCACAGGTGGGAAAGTGCTATTTGTGGGTTTTTAAAATAAAGTGTCTTTCAGGGGTGTAAGCTACAGCGGGCTTCAAAGGGCACAAAACTCAAAGAACTGAGGTCATTACGGGTCATCACTAAAAGAAAAGGCAGGAATTATAACAGAAGATGCCTCTCATAGTGTGTGTGCTTATGTGCATGTGTGTGTGTGTCACATCTATTCTAGGAGAATACCGGGGGAGAGACCCTGTGACTGACCCCCACCTCACAGGATATGACAGGATATCGCCGCAGTGGCACGGACACACAAACATATATGCGCACAAACAAACACATTATGGGAGTGTCGTTTCCATATTGGAGACACATTATAGTAATAAACAGCAATTTTTGGTTAAAAAATGTTTCACGCGTGTATTGCCGCGTGGAAGGTGCTATAGGAGTAAACATTTATTTAACAATTATCCACTGTGCACTCAGAAAAAAGGCATTTTACATAAATCCTTGAATTAGTCGTTCTCTGTGAGGCTCTTGGACTCCCAACGTGGGGGAAATCGTTTATAGTACCCAGAGCATCATAAATACAATCAAAATAACTTACAGAATTGCTTTTAAATCCAGAAGTTAAGTTCACTTACGCCACAAAGTCAAGTTACCTGGGCGCTTCAGCAGCTTTCCCGCAAGGTTTCACTCACAGCTTCCGTGCTGTTTGCAGCGGGCAGGTTCAAAGATCCGCTACAATCTGCGCGTCCAATCTCCAAACTTCCTTTCACACGACTGGAGGATCCCCCCACTGAAGTGAAAGGGCACTTGTGCGAATTTGCACGGACCATTACGCGCGCGCAAAGACAAATACCCCAATAAACACGCCCCAGTTATGAAAAACCCCGCAGCTGATGGTACAGGCGACCCCCTCCCCTCCGCCCCCCCTCACCACCCTTACAATGCAGCGGGGACGGCGGTAATCGCACGGTAAAGTTTTCCAAACAGGGACAAGGGAAAGCGCTCATTCTGACCGCATCGCTTACCTTCGTCTCCCCTCCTTAACTCCTTCAGCCGTTTCCAAACTCTGTCACGACAAGGCTCGACGCAGACTGCGAAACCGAACAGCCGCTTTTCGGGTAGCCGGGGAAGAGCGGAGAAAGCATACGGAGGTTTACTTCAACACGCAGAGGCTCCGTGTGTGTGACAGAGAGGGATTGTGTGTATGCGTGTGTGAACGCTCATGGAGAGAATGAGCAGAGAGAAGAGAGCCGGGGGAACTTAGGGGGGAGTTCCCGTGAACATACCGGCGGGGCGGGGGCTCCGGCAGAGTGACGGCTGGCTTACGTTTGCAGCTCTTTAGCAGCCTGGATAGGATATTAGTAACCCAGGTTACCAGCGTTCAAAAGTAACCAGGATACGTGTATTTACCCAAGTATACGCAGTATTCATGCATCTGCTTTTGACGTGGGCTGTTTTACGTGGTATTTATTTTTCTTCTGTATTTTTTCACCTTTCTGCATATCTAATGTGCATCTATAGTTAAAACATGTGAGATTACAAATTATTATTATAATACCCATTTTTAATCAGGGCTGAAACCACACTGTATTTTTATGATCAATATGCTGATGAGGTTTCTTAGCTGATTAATGCTTTGGGCTAGCACAGGAAAGTCAAACATAAGCCCAGAGGGCTAGAATGAGCCAGGCAACGATTCCAATTCGGTCCACTGGACAGCTTTAGAAAATGCGAGGGAGTGCATAGATTTTTAACTTTTAAACAAAGTAATTAACTAACACATAAACAATTAAATAACAGGTAAATTCTGTGTTTTTCCACTATTACAGTGAGACTGCAGTTTTTTTGTTTTTTGTTTCATTAAGGATATTATCTGTGAATTAATGAGAACTTTATAGTTTATAATTACAGGTCAGTCATTACAGTGTCATTTTGCACATTTATTATATAGTTTCACTGGTCTGGCCCACATAATTTCAGAGTTGGCCCCTATATGTGGCCCACAATTTTAAATGAGTTTGACATCACTGGTCTAGCATATAAAATTTCAAGATACATTTAATAACGCATTAGGCTGGGTAGGGTTTCAAGTCAATACCCCACTTGTTAGACATAATATGACAATATTAGTGCCTACATTCTATGAAAAAACAGTTTCCTTAAGATGTTTTTAACCTATTGAACAGACCAAGATAGACATTAGAATGAAGTGTAGAGTCGCCACACAAGAAATTAGCCCCACCCACCTTTCTTTTTACAAATAGGAGTCTAAATTCCCAGGCTTGCAGTCACAGAGGGCGACTTCACAGTGAATCCACAAAGAATTATAATCATATACTAGATTTAAAGATCCCTTTCTCTTTGTTATCCCTCACAAGTGCAGGGAAGGTAGTTTTTCCATTTTACAATATATCGGCATTATTTGTGTGTATGAGCTCTAATGTGGAGCCTTTAGGGCCCCTTTTCATGAATAATTTGGGGAAAGTGTTGTTCAGCCTGAGTCTAAATGTATAAGAATGTTTTTTCTGTGGGCCTCTTTTAATAATACATTTCATTATGAATAATTCATAAGTGATAAAACTGAAATATAGTGTTTACATAAGGCAGCAGGTATTAACCACACAGTTAATTTGGTGAAGTGCAAGATTAATATGCTCAAAATCTGTGTTTCTATGGAGACCAGGTAGTCGGCTTCGGTGACGAACTGCAGATTATGACACAATTCGAGTTTATAAATGCAGACAAGAAGATTTTTTTTAGTTAGTCAGATGGCTGGCAGTAACACCCATGCAGAAAATTTAAGTGGAGAACTCTCCCCACAGCCCTTCCACTTCTCCTTGTTTTTTTTTATAACAAGTGACCCTTCCCCCAGCTCCACATATAAAAACCTCTATTAGAGCCACATGGTCAAAGCAGCTGATGGGACTTCAGTGTCCTCCATTGCTGTTAAAAGAGCTGATAAGGCTGCAGACGCTAGTTGATAGTGGAAACCACAATTTTAGCTCATTTAGATGACTCAAAGGGGCAAAAATAGCAGTAATAGGATGTATTCTGTGGTTTTGCTGCTGAAGGTGTGAAGTTATGCTAGTGAGACCTGCTGATGGACAAACTGGTTTAAAGGAGCTCAGCTTTTTGCATACACACACAAAAACACACGCTCACACCTAAGATCTCCCAACAAGTCCTACTGGAATGTGTCTCCTGTAACAACATCAGCTATCACAAGGTTTGCATCACATGACAAGTGGAGCCACTTTGTGTGTCCATGTGTGCGTACAGCTATATATTTCCGAGTCTTTGTGTGTGTGACAGCACCTTGTTTGGCCAACAGGATACTCTCACTCAATTAGTGAAGGAGCCAGTCCAGAATTACAGCAGGAGAAGAACAGCCAGAGAGACAACAGTAAGTCACTTAAACGTGTCAGGAAACTTGGGCAGTAAGTCCCTGATAAAAGAATAGAGCAGAATGTAGCTTTAGCGGCAGACTATGTTTTTTTTTAATGCTTTTTATTTTGTTTACTGTGTTTGGAAATCTGGGTAAACAAATATTTTCTGCTCCGTGAGCAACAAAAAATAATATGAAATATAAAAATCTCAATTCACCCAAATTACAAATAAGAAAAAGAGTAGGAAACAGCTTTTTAGCAGTATATGCAGTGCTATACAAAAGCTTCTATTTATTGAGAAATAGGTACGGCAGGGTTTTTTTTTACACATATCAAAAATGGAGATGCAGGATAAAAGCAAAAAAAATGAATTTGTACAAATCTAATGAGGTTGAATGTTATTATTTGGTATGTCCACATTTAACTCTTACTCAGCTTTCTTGTCATTTCTTTAAGAAGTCTTCAGGAAAAGTTCTCCAGGCTTCTTGAATGACATTCAAAGCTCTTCTTTGGATGTTGGCTGCCTTTTGTTCTGTTCTCTGTCAAGATGATCTCATACTGTTTCAGTAATGTGGAGGCCAGTCAGTGACTGATGGTGTTCCATTATGTGTTCTTCTAGCCAGGTATGCTTTTACTGCATTGGCAGTGTGTTTGAATTAGGCTGCTGACAATCAGATTCTTTCTAGAAGATATTTCATGGTGGATCGAAAGCTGATGGTACTTGTTTTTGTTCATAATTCCACCAATTTCGACAAGATCTCCAACACCACTGGCTAGAATGCAGCCCCAAATCAGGACAGCGCCTTCACCATGTTTTACAGATGTTGAACATGTTGGGCTGGATGTTGCCCAGAGTATTGGCATCCCTGAGACTCACTTTAATTAAAAAAAATTCCAAATTGGATTCATCACTCCATAAGACGTCATGCTACTGATTTTCAGTCCATTTCTTGTGTAATTTCTATAGTTTGCATGTGCAGACTATTCTCTGTTTTCCATTTTTTGAAAATTTATTGCAGCTATATTCCTGTTTTGCACTTTAAATGTTAGAGATAATTAGTGAAGGGGCCAATGGATTTGTGATAAATGAAATCATACCCATACTGTATTTCCCTGTGACTGAATGATCTGAAATGTTTGCAACGGATGAATGTGTTGCAGTTGCACTAAAAGTGTCTGAGGCATATGTGTTGCTTCAGTGATTTATAAAACTACTTTGTAAAAAAGATATTTTCTCAGGATTTGTGCATCTGTTTCATGTAGTTTGGATGCATTTACTTCAGCACCACTCCTTACCACTAAAACGAGAAAGAAATAGATGGCTATAATTTATTTAATCTTATCATGTTTTCAACAATGGATCCAAAAGGGTTTGGGTACAGGGCATCAAAATGTTGCATGCCATCTCTCACACATGAAGGAATCTATTTTGTATGAGTGCATGTAACTTGACCATTTAGGCCTTTACCCACTTTGAAGTCTTGTGTTCTCCATGAAATTCACTCAACTCATTCTCAGAGTGGTTGCCTTCGCCTTGAAGATAGAATAACACCTTGACTAAGAAAAGAGAAAAAAATACGTTTCATCCTTGTGAGAGCTGCAACACACATCTAAAAAAGAGTCAGGAGGGAGAGGTGTAGAGGGATAAAAAGTAGAGGCAATGAGGGTGTTGACACATCCTGACAAAATGGAACAGGGAGTGTCACTCAGCACCTCATACACCAGCATAGATAAACTACAAATACGTGCTGCACATGAGAACTTTGCCTTAAGGACAAGACACCTGGATCTGAGCTTCTGCTGAAAGCAACAGATGCCAGAAATACAGCGTCACATATAAAGCCAGGGACAGTGGGGTCACCCCGGCACATACATGTTACGTTCAGCTATTAATCATTATTACCAAGGAGAGTTTGGGAAAAAAAAAGATATTGTAGATATTTTACTCTGTGAGCCTACCTGTCTCCATATTACTTCTGGCCGTGTGTGTGTGTGTGTCCTTATTATCAGCAAGCTTGCCAAACTCTCGGTCTCAGTTTGGGTCTTGTCTCCACGGGGAAAAATTAGTAAAAAGGGAAGAGTTTTATTAGAGCGTTACAAGATACCAGTTGTCTAAACTGGCTCCCTGCTCTCGACCCAGACACCCCCTTCCTGTCTTTTAAGGCAGGCTCCTCAGCTTGTGTGCAGACGTTCTGCAGCTTCTCAACATGTCAGGGTCTTTAGCTGCAGCTCCTGTTTCCAAATGTTCTCATCCTCGTATGTTAATTTGCTAATAGATTCCCCACAAGCCGCAACCGCAGACCTATGTGCCGATAAAAAGGCAATCGCTCACATATTTAATACCCGCACGCTGAAGGTGACCCCGGCCATATGTCTGGTTATCTGCAGGTTTATCTATGTATCTCCTCTGGTTGCTGCCTGCTGCATCACTCGCACCCTCTCACCACAACAACAGCTGCCTCTTGTCAACATCGCTCGGCAGCAGCTGAGAACGAGGGGAGGAGTGCAAAACCGCATTTAACAGCCTTGATTCTGGCTAAAGGGAACGCAAGGCAGGGAGTGGGTGTGGGGGTTTCTTTAACAGAACATCAGGATCCCATTTAGACCAGAGACAGGCTCGTGGGAGTCTGATGGGGCGTTGGCTGGATATGGCAGGGAGGAAGTGGGAGGTCATGTGTGTGCTCATGTTGATCTGCATGTTCTAATGGTTGTTTAATCATAGATGCTATGTTAATCCCTGCTGCCTTGTTGCTCTGCTGTATTGTC
The DNA here is from genome assembly GCF_056152115.1 of Neolamprologus brichardi. Lineage (NCBI taxonomy): Eukaryota > Metazoa > Chordata > Actinopteri > Cichliformes > Cichlidae > Neolamprologus > Neolamprologus brichardi. The sequence continues at coordinate 10,515,043 of NC_142122.1, read as the reverse complement.
TCTAATGTGGTTGCTTATATTCACCGCTGTTTCCATCAAAGAGCCATGCTGAGGTGGTTTGTTTGGTTACACAGCTGCATTTCTCCTCTACATAACAGTACAGGGCTGTCCACGTGCAGGCCTAGGTTAAAGGTCAGGGCTGAGCCATGCAGTTGCCCACATCAGTGTGACACTTGACCCTTGACTCATCTCTGCCCAGGACAGCTGCCAGCCTGATGCTTTTTCCAAACTGTGGGAAGCATAAATCGAGGAAACTGATGTGCTGTCTCCTGCTGACTGCAGTGGAAGGACTATACCATCTGCCTTCTTTGGTCCAAGATCCCCAGGAGACCAGGGGAAAACTTGAGTCTGACAGGAACAAGAAATGAGCTGGCTATTAATGGGTGGAAAGACTTGCTTGAAAATGAAAGGAGGGGGTCTGAGAAAAAAAAACAAAAAACGATGAGTAATCATAAACTAGTGTGAGTATCTAATCTCTTTTCCTCCAATTTAATAAATCAACAAATGCCTACCTGGCAGGGATCAGATGAACAATCATTTACAGTTTACTAAGATTTTAATTAAATCCTTAGTTCATAATTTTTGTGTGGCAGTACATTAAACTATGACTAAGACATAAGTGAGGTAAGAAATTAGTAAGGCAAAATTTTATTTTCATACAAAAATTACTTATGTTTGTTAACTTGTCAATGTGTTTTAAATACCTTTATATATGTGTTTGGATCTTGTTAAAGTATATAAGCATATGAAGAAAAAGGTTTACACAGTTTGTGAAAAACTTACTATTTTCGTAGCAGTTCACAAAGTAAGTAGCACCCAAATACTGCTTATCAAATGCATTTATTTCAGGGATCAACAGCAAGTGTGTGAACATATCTATTAAAGCAGACGTTTTTGCAGTTTACTGGTCTGGAGCATTCAGGTTGTGTGGTAGAGCAGGCCGTCTATGAAGGTAGGCAGTAGTTCTTGAGCAACATATCAAACCCTGACTTATCTCTGATGTGTCTGTTGTGTGTTCATGTTAGATAAAGGTACTTAGGTATAGGTAAAAGTACTATATAAATGTGTGTTTGATTGGTAGAATGACTAAAAAGTTTGAGTAGAGAGGTTCTGTATAAGTGACAATCTACTACAATGCCACAGTCTTCCCAGCAAATTCATCCTAAGGTTGTAAGAGCTACTTCTCCGACTCTCCAGGGCTCAGTTAGCAAGTTCATGGCAATACAATTAGAAAAAGACTAAATACATATGGCTTGTTTGGAAGAGTTGCCAGAAGAAATCCTCTTCTCTCTAAGCAGATACCAGTTGCACAGTTTAGGTTTGCAAAGTTGCATTTGAGCAAACCCCAAGACTTCTGAAAGAATATCCTTTGGACAGACAAGACCAAGTGTTTGACAAGATGTTCTGCCATAAAGCATAGCACCATGAGTGGCAGAAACCAAACAGCATGTCAGCACAAACACCTCACACCAACTGTCAGGCACGGTGGTGGAGGGGTGATGATTTATTTTTCAGTCAAAGGACCTGTGCACCTTGCAGTCCTTGAGTTGACCATGAACGTCTCCAAATACCAAAATATTCTAGAGTCAAATGTGAGTCCTTTTGTCTGACGTTTAATGCTTAGTCCATGTTGGGTCATGCAACATAACGGTGATCCCAAGCACACCAGCAAATCTACAAAGGAATGGCCTAAAATGATTCAAGTTGTTGCAATGGGCTCTGCCAGTCAAAACCTCAACCTAACAGCAATGCTGTAGTAGGACCTTAAAACAAATAAATAAATGCCAGCAAACCTCAATGAACTGAAGCAACGCTGTAAAAAAGAGTGGTCAAAATTCCTCCACTGATATAGTACAATACAAAAAACTTCAAGTTATACACTCTCTAAAGGTGGTTCTGATATCTATCTATCTGCAGCAGGGATTGCAGCTGTTCTAAATATACTCTAAAGCTACAACAATAATACCCAAGTAGCAGAACATGTCAAAGACCACGCTACTGCTTCATGTAGCTGAAAACCCAGATAAACCCAATTTCAAGTCATGTGCCGATAAGAGCAGAAGCACAGCAACAGATGAATAATTATAATAAGTGATTGAAATGATTCCAGCATTTCATCACCAGCAGAGCAAAATAGTCAGTTATTCAGCCAATTAAGAACACTGTGAACTGTACTTAAACGCCTAATGTCAACGACAGCATGCCACCCAACAAAAACACGAGCCTGCTGTTTCTGTTGCCATTCTTTCTGATATGACGCCTTGCTTTGGGGAAGACATCATAACAACAGATTGTTGTTTGTCATTTCAGAAATAGTCTGTGTTGCAACTGAAGCATCACGACCACCAACTGGCCCCATGACATTCCTAAATACCATACAATGACATTGCATGTAAGTGTGTTTGCCCAGTCACACACTTCATTGTCTCCTTATGTGAGATAATTGAAATTAAAAAGTATGGAAAGTTTTTTGATGACAAATTAAAATGGGTTACTGTCTAAATATTTTTGAAGTTGTTCAACATCATTTCCTTTAAACTGCTTATAAACGTTTCCACTCGTGGCAGGTTACCCTGTTTGGAAATCCTCAGTTCTTATCGATCCATCCAAATTTCAGCTTTCATAGCAGATGATCTGACTTATCTTAGCAGAAAGAGCACAGGTGTCAACAATGACAGTTTCTCAGATACATGGAATTCAGTTTTCATTCACTGTAATATTTGTTTGTCTCAAGAGAAACTGAAATACACTCCACCCGAGTTCAATGTGAAAAGAGCTATATTCAGAGAAATTTTGGTGTATTCCCTTGCTATCAATGAACGATACGATACGATACGATACGATACGATACGATACGATACGATACGATACGATACGATACGATTCGATGCGATGTGATGCGATGCGATGCGATGCGATGCGATGCGACACGATGCGATACGACACGATGCGATACGACACGATGCGATACGACACGATGCGATTCGACACGATGTGATTCGACACGATGCGATACTTTATTGCCCGCTTGGGAAAATTTCTCATGGACTCAAGTGCTTTCACAGAAGGTGTTTATTTATATTTTTTACCTGGATTCTGATGGGCGTTGTATGTTTTACTCATTACTGCAATGCACACATGCACACTCACACAGAAACAGTTTTCAAATCCTACATATGTGCGTCCATTCACTTGTGTCATCCGGATCTCCTCAGCGTCACTGCTGAACTGTTTCTCTTTCTGGCATATCAAAGGGACAACATTCCTGATTTCAAACACACAGCCACATCCTGTAAATTACCTTTGCAGGAGTGCTTAAGCCTCTTTTGAATCATGAAAGAAAACAAAAGTAGTGAAGTTAAAAATATCCTGTTCAAGATGATGCATGCATCTCTGCTTCAGACAGACTCAAAATCACTGCCTGCTCACTTTCTTAATATGAGTTTCAAGAACCTGTAGCAGATTGCTTCAAAAACATCTCTGTTTTAAAACACAACTTGTTAAACAAAGCAATTAAATTTTAACTCCTACACTTTAAGTATATTAGATCCAGCGCTCAAGTACCATAATTTCTACACATATCTAAAGGCAATGTCAGACGCAGACTGAGCAATGAGGCGGCATTGCCTGAAATGGAAAACCTCAATTTCTGCCTCGTGCATTTAGTCTTGTTATATGACCATAAGTGTAATTCCAGTCAGTGACATGAGAGAGGGGCCCTCTCTCTGCCCTCCATACCACAGACTGGTGGGAGACGCCAAGCCAACACATAGGAGGGAGGAAGGGGGCAGTAAAAGGGAATTTTAATGTACACGCTTTATACCACACACGTTTGTGTGCACGCACACACACACACACGCACACACACACACACACACAAAAGTGCATATGTCACACATACAATTTAAGCCTTCTGCTGACAGTCTCATTCAGAGGGATTTTTGAAAAGTAAGCAAGCGTGGCATCTGTGTCTGGCTTAAGTGATCTTTTGAGTGTGAAACACTGACACCGCAGGATTTAGGATGTCAAGATGACTGCAAAAAAAAGTGCATCACAAGTAACAGTAGAAGCATTTACACTTAACTAGGTGCAAAGGTATCAAATTACCATGATGTCCAAAAAAATATATATGCAACTGATTTTGCTGTATAATCTGCTTTCTGCTGCTCATCCATATATTTGGCGTGATGGTTCAACGAAATCTGCATTAAAAGCATCACATTTTGTGCTCTGGCTATACCTTCCGTTAGGCAGGCTTGTAAAGCACAGATGAAGCGGTTTGCATAAGGTAGTGATTTCATTATGCACCAGTTGCTCAAATTATCATTTGGAACAAAAACATGAGTACAATGTGTACAATGTGAGAAAGAGGTCATAATTAGCACTGTAGAATGAAAATATGCTGAGGCAATAAAACCACAACCTGTCGTTTTCTCACTTTGTTCCGACAGCGTGTTAATTAATGAGCTTTGGAGGAACAAGCAGGCTGATCTGCTGTGTCCCTGTTTACTAATCAGCTTTTCTGTATCACCTCCTGCAGCCACCTTGCCAACCCCACACTGGTCCTCCAAGAGACTAAGCTGACACGGTCAGGTGGTCTTGCTACTATGTTTTGGAAAATCAGCTCAGCGCAGAGGTCAGATCCTCATCATCATGATGTTTGTTTACATTCTCACACCGGGCCACCAGGGACAGACAGTGGCCATTTAAAATTAAACCATGGGAAGAGACAGAGTTATATAGCACAGAAAGAGAAAGTGAGACAGGAGAAGACGCTTTCCCCAATCTGCAATGAAGTCTGCGAGTTTCCTGAAGACAAGCATTTAGTTCTTTTTGCTATTTTCTCTTTTCGGTTTCCGTCTAGTTGGTTTGATTAGGCCTAAAATAAAGAAGCAATTCATATAATACCATTCTGTTTGTCATCCTTTAAAATGTGATTCCCAAATCTGCCCACACTAATCTAATGTCTAATGGACTGCAGCTCCATTGTGCCTCTCGGTGGTTACAAACATGTAATACAACTTACACACGCATACAGCTGTTAAAAAAAAACCCATCCCACTTCCCAGATGCCCATTCGTTGCTGTTTTCACCCAGCTTTCAAAATAAAAGCCCTAATCCAGTCATGCGAATCGCGTAATAAAAATACTGTGATACTTTATTTTTACTAGGCTAAATTTTACCTCAATGTATTTTGTTTTGTTTTGTTGTTGTTGTTTTTTTAGTTTATTTGTTTTATTTTTCATACGACCTGCCTGCATATGACCAGATGAAGCCACGGCTATTTCACGTTTTCCCATTTCCAAGGTTATGTGACTAAAATAGATTTATTCAAAACGTTTTATTTTTAAAAGAAACGTCACTTTCAAAATGTAGGTTTATTTTGAAGATTTCCAGCGGAAGTGCTTAATTGCCCACGTATTCTAGTGCCAGTGACAAATTAAGAATCAGACAGCTTGAAGCGGCGGGGTCTGTCTCAGTCTTCCGCCCAGTCAGTAACTGAAGAAACATCATCCCACAGCTGCGAGATGAGGCTGCTGTCACTCCTGCTTACTGTGTCATTAACGCTGGCACTTGCTTATTATATTTACATCCCGCTGCCTGATGCCATTCAGCAGCCGTGGAAGTTGATGATACTGGATGCCTATTTAAGGACAGCATTTCATGCGGTAAGAGATTAGATATTTTCACTAGGAAGAAAAGCTGGTGCACGTAAGGCATCAAAAAGAGACGAATGAGAAGGATCGCATTAGACAGAATCTTGACTTTTCTATGTGCAAAGTTTTAATTAAATGTGTTATTACAGGTTGTCTGCATGCACTGTATCTTTGAAAAGCTTGCATTATTAAAAACATGCTCTGAACAAACACTCAAACACAGACTTGGACTTTGAACCTTGTGTTTATTTAGAGGGGAAAAAAAATGTACCATCTTTCTTTGCTAGAATATGATGTTTGGTGTTGATATTCAGTGTAACAGTGCAAAATGATATGCTGCTGAAATAAATATGGATATCATGGATTCAAGGTATCTATAGTCCAATTTTTAGTTTTACTGGATGACCAGATATCCAGAGGTCTTTTCATGCTTGTGTCGTGAAATCTGATTTCACAGCAGGGTTGAAATGCACCAAGTCTGTGAAAGAGCTCATTTAGTAACCCCACTGTGTGATTTCAACAGTTACCGATGTGAGAGGATCATGAACTTTACACCCTCACCTGTGTTCTATATTTTGAAAGTGGCAGACAATAGATGGCTAGAAACTATCCGTTAATTATTAGCACCCTGGCCGAGACTAATCCTCAGAGTGAGAGTTTTACTAAAAACCTGGATTCATTGTGTTATTCTTGTGTTATTTTAAGATTTAAAACAGTCATTAGCATCTAGTTTGAGGACACTGTTTAAGAAAACGTCACTAATATTCATTTTGCATTGCTTCGTTTCTACAGCAGATGTTATGCACAAGAACGTGCTCAAGTGTGACTGATATTGTTAAATAGTTTTAAAACCCACTAGTGAACAGTGTGCTGATGCATAACAGAAACTGACTTTATTCTTCATTAGAGTGAAAATGTGATATCTGCACATGTGACAGTGCAACAGAGTCTTCAGCACTGCTGTTGTGACACTCTGAGTGAGGGAAAGGGCAGACATATCAGTAATGCACAGTGTAGGAGGCGAAAGGTGACTGTGAGAAATTGTGTCTCCAAATCCTGCCAAGAGATGACTACATTTTGCCTTTTGCCAAATTCCCTATGACTTTCTGTTGTTTCCACTAATTTCCTTGCAATCTATGTATTAAATTCTTAATGTGTGTCCTGAAACAAACAAGTACCAATCAAGGGGTTTGAGCTGGAGTTTGGTTTACTCTTGTCTTCAGGCCTCTTTGAAGCAATGGCTGGGATTTGACCATCACACTAGATCTTTCAGGCAGTTCACATTTGGCTTTGAAGGGATATTAAAGGAATTTCTGAGTACTGAGTCCAGTGCAGGGGCCGTTCCAGGTGTGAAGGTCAGTGACATCTCTTTCGCTGGCATCCCAGTGCGAGTTTACGAGCCCCCAGCTGGAGGGGAGGGTCATCTGAGGAGAGGGTTGATGTATTTCCACGGAGGTGGCTGGGCCCTCGGCACCACCAGTGAGTCTCTAACTGCTTTCTCTAGTTAGAAATAAAAATAATATGCCTACTTTAAAAAGAATCATAGACTTTGAGACATTACTTGTGATAATTAAAGCTATCTTTGCTTTTTAGGTGCAAAGTTTCTTAAGTGTCAATAACACAATAGGCATATATCTAACCTTATCAATCTGTTTTCATCTATATACTGCAGTCTTTTATCTTTAACTGCCTTGAAATAAAAGTTTTTTTGTCCAGATCAAGCAGAGGAGTTTATATAGTGTTTGAGCTTGTACAGATGTTTTTTACCCCACGTTTAAATTTCAGTTTGCATAATCCCTGAACGTCTCTCACTCTTTCAATTCCTCAGAGAAGGGGCCATATGATATTACCAACCGAATGGTGTCAGATGAGCTGAATACTGTTGTGGTCTCTGTTGAGTAAGTGTGTTTCCTCTTACAAAACTGTAGTCTCCATTCACAACATCAGTGGAGTGTCCCTTTAATTATATACTCCAAAGCTTTCTAAACCTCTAGTAAATTACATCTGAACCCTCTGTGTGTGTAGGTATCGTCTGTATCCAGATGTGCACTTTCCAGTGCCATATTTAGACTGCCTTGCTGCTGCCAAACACTTCTTGTCTCCAGAGGTTCTTGCCAAGTATTCTATTGACCCAGATCGTGTGGCTGTGGCAGGTGACAGCGCTGGAGGAAACCTCGCTGCTGCAGTTGCTCAGGAGGTAAAGGCAGAGGCTATTTTCTGCATGCATGCGACAATTCGTATATCAAGCTCAAATGCCAAATGTTTTAATTCATAAAATACTTTCCACGACTGCTAGTATAATGCTCCAATGACATATATCCTGATTTCTTTGTTTTTCCATATTTGTCATTCTTAGATGTTTTAAGTGATCAGACAGTTTTTAATACTAGACAAAAATAACCCAAGGTGATACAAAATGCAGTTTTTGAATCATGATTTTAATTTATTAAGGGAAAAAGTTGCTGTGGAGAAATTTTGTCTCACTCTTCTTTGCAGCATTGTTTTAATCCAGCCGTTTTGAATGGTTTTCAAACGTGAGCAGCCTGATTAAGTTCAAGCCAAAGCGTCTCAATTGGATTTAAGTCGACCAGGCCGATGCAAAACCTTAATTTTTTGAGCCATTCAGAGGTGAACTTGCTGTTGTGTTCAAGATCATTGTCATGCTGTAAATCTAAGTGAACTTGAGCTTCAGTGCACAAATTGATAACCAGACATTCTCCTGGCAGAGAACAGAATTCATGGTTCCATCAGTTATGGCAGTCATCCAGGTCCTGAAGCAGCAAAGCAGCCCTTTTGCTCAGTGTTATTGTTGAATCATGAACTCTGACCTTAACTGAGACAAGTGAGGCTCGCAGGGCATTGGATGTTGTTCTGGTTATTTTGTGACCTCCCGAATGAGTTGTCGATACACTATTCGAGTAATTTTGGTAAGCTGTCCACTCCTTTTAAGGCTCACCATTAATATAATAATGGATCTCACAATGGTTTGCTGGAACACCAAAGAATTAGAAATGGCTTCAAAACCCTTCACCTCAGACAGGTTCTATTAAAGTGATTTTGTCTGATTCAACAGGTCTGGCAGCCGAGTGTGGCTGGTGAAAACTCTGCTTTCTATAAAAAGTTATCCATGATATTTAATTCATTATGTAACAAGGGAGGAGTCTTGTCTTTCTCCCCTCACCGCAAACGATTGCAGCAGATGGCCGCCCCTCTCTGAGTCTGGTTCAGCTGGAGGTTCCTTTCTGTTAAAAGGAAGTTTTTCCTTCCCACTGTCGCCAAAGTGCTTGGTCATAGGGGGTCATATGATTGTTGTTTTTTTTCCTGTATGTATTATTGTAGGGTCTACCTTACAATATAAAGTGCCTTGAGGCGAATAAATAAACAAAATGAATTGAATTGAACTAACTGGCTCTAATATGGAACATATGAGAAAAAAAAAAAAGTCCAACACCACATTGTTGTTGGTTGTAATTTAAAGTTGAAAGAAAAAAGAAAAACACACGTTCATCTTGCTGTAAGGAAAAGGAAAGAACCAACCGTTTGACATCACCACACAGTCTGCATTGCAATGTACACAGCCATTACTCATATTGTGTGTTTGTTTTTTCAGATTTCTGTAGATGACAGCATGAGTGTGAAATTCAGTGTCCAAGCTTTGATCTATCCAGTGCTCCAGGCTTTGGATTTCAATACACCCTCCTATTTGCAGAACCAATATATCCCCGTCCTTTACCGGACCAGCATGATCCAGTTCTGGCTGCAGTATCTGAACATTGACCTGTCTCTTATGCCCGAGTTTTTAGTGAACAACCACAGCGCTTTGGAACACTCTTCACTCACCCCAGAGCTGAGGTCAAGACTTGACTGGAATGTGCTACTTACTCAGAAGTACAAGAAGAACTACAAGCCTGTCATTGTGGAAAAGGGATCTGAGGGGTTTCTGAAGAAGGTACCAGGCCTACTTGATGTGCGAGCGGTACCACTGCTGGCTGGGCCAGAAGTGTTGGCAAAATGCCCTCGTGCATATATTCTAACATGTGAGCATGACGTGTTGAGGGATGATGGGGAGATGTATGCCCGCCGCTTACAGGATGCAGGGGTCGCTGTTACCAGTGACCACTATGAGGATGGCTTCCATGGATGTTTCAGTTTAATATCCTGGCCACTTGAATTTGACGTTGGGAAGAGGGCACTCAGGGGTTACCTCAACTGGCTGCAGAACAACCTGTAGAAGTGTGTATGTGTGTTTTTGCAAGTGAGTAATGGTTGGAAGCCCTTTTCTTTGTGAATCACAGGCTTGGCTGAAGGCCTAGTAAATGTACTCTTTGTTTAAAAATCTGACATCTAAGCTCAGGGCCCTTGTGTACCTGCACACGCTCAACACATGTGAAGGTTTTGTGATCAACAAAACATCAGCATAGCTAACACTGTGACCAACTAATAAAGTTACTTTATAAAGTCATTAAAGTGCTTTGACAGCCAATAGCTTTGCTTAAATGGATTCATTCATCGCCTGTTTCCAATACAAAGGATCGTGCATGTGCTGTTTTGTAGCGACACAAAAAACACATGAGTAATAAATGTCACAAGACCTTTTTAATTTATACTCCACTATTAAAACAAAAGCATCACAAGTTAGGTCCCAAAGTCGAAAACAATCATTTGAATTGTGGCGTTTTTTCCCCCTCTCACTAAAAACAGCTGAGGTCAGGTCAGCAGTTTCAGCAGTGCTCAGTATTTTACCCTGTTGGCTGGTATACAGTAGATCTGCCGCGTTTATTCATATTGAAGTTGCTCAATGACTATCAAAATGACTGCCGTGAATTTTTAAACTGTCATGCACCCCAAAGGATAAAAATTAGTCTGGCAATTTTATGGGGTTTACTTTTTGGGTTTTGAATGAACTGTCTCCTTAAATATTAATATTTAAGGTATTTTGTATAGACGGTCATGTTCCCCTCACAATACTTTATAATAACAATGCTATATTTAGATTTTGTATCATCACCATAACCAAATAAATTTGTAGAATCCTACATGTTTGGGGTCAGATACCTGCAAAGCTAACAAAGTTCTAGCCTCAGTTGTATTTTATACCAAATTTGAAATCTGAGCATTTCACTGTGTTCATCTGAAGAATGAAGATAGGGAAATCTAATCTGATTGTGCATATTAGCCTGTTTGCATTGTATTAAGATCAAAGCAAAGCTGTATCTAAGTAGCAAGGTATTCAGTAGGTCTTCACTGCCTTTCTTGAGTTCAGCTTGCACCATAAGAACACAATGTCTAACATGTTCTGGCTCTTGACAATCGCTAACAAAATGCACATTTCCTTTTAGTCTGATGACCGTTTATTTTTACACTCATCTTCCTGTATTTTTATAGTAATTCATTGGTTTTATATAAATGACTGAAAGATATTTTGTTTGCATGTCAGAAGCAGTTACTGAAAGCAGCTGCATGTATGCCAGGTGCAGGGATAGCATCACGATCCTGACCAGATTGTTGTATATAAAATGCATTTGCAGGCTTCAAGTTCGAATTTTCTCCTTCTTTTAAACCTTTTTACTTTTTTTAAATGAAAGAAGCTACAGCATACATCATCAGCCTGTGATGCGCAATAAATACAGTATGGTTTTGGTGCATTTTCCTTCCGTGTGTCTCATTATTCACATTTGTTGTTTTTCTGGATGACTCAATGTTCAGCTTGAGTTACATAAGTTCTGATCATTGGACTGATCTGCACTGATTATTGCAGAAAACCAAAACAAATATATATATATAATTTAAAAAAAACTTCTCTGGGGCATAATGGGGCATTATCAGGTTGACTAAATGTACTCATTGTGTTTCCTTTTGGCAAAACTATAAGCTGGAAATCACAAATATTATGTGAATGGTCAGCCAGTCTGCATACTCATATAATATTCTGTACTTTAAGAGATAGCTTGGCCCTGCCACAGACTGGCGATCTGTCCAGGGTGTACCCTGCTTCTGGGATAGACTAAGGTTCATGGATGTCCTTTTTTCCCCTGCCTGGCAGCTGCATCTTCAGCATTCTTTGCCCCATTTATCCACTATCCCTCCTCTACATATCTCCAGACCATCTCAGCCTTGCCTCTCTCACTTTGTCTCCAGACTGAACCTCAGATGTTCCTCTGACATACTAACCTCTAATCCTGTCCCTCCAGCAAAATCTTAAAATCTCTCTGCCTCTTGCTCCATCTCTTGTCTGGATCCATGTGTCTGATTTGGGAAAGATTTTATACTAGACGCCGCTCGTGACACAGCCTCTTCATTTATCCAGACGTGCGATTAATACAAGGAGTAAGACGGCCTATGCATGCATCTTAATTCGTTTCAAGAGAACTGAATGAATATTTTGGGTGGCCACACAAATAATTGGTTACAGCCCTAATAATCAGTGTAATCCTGCCCCCTGCTGGACTACAAGACTATCTTTCTCTTCTGTAGTAGTACCCATTTAACATGATGTTACTCATTTGTTTGGTCTGATGACAATTTATTTTAAAAAGGAAAATGCCATTGCTGAATAAATTTGACCATAAACAATGCAAAAACATTTATTGAATAAAATCATCTGGATTTGAACTTCAAATACCTCAAATGGAACCTACTAGTTAATACTGCGGAAAAAAAACATCTGTCTCTCTGTGAGGGATACATGGTGTTATAAAACTGTGACAGTTATGAGAAAAATGGGGCAAAGCTCTGAAGCAAAGCTTAGACTTATAGATTTAAAGGACACTCCATCTACTCCCTTCTGCACTCTACTTGTCTTGTCCCTCCCCTGAGGCTTCTCCTCCCTGCGTTCCTCTCAGTGAAGTCATGGAATCTCCCTAAATTCCCATCTGAGGACTACAGCTGCTCAGAAGAGAAAGTGTCGAACAATGCATCGAGACACCAGTGATTTAGCTGGCTTCCGTAGAAAGGTGTTTCCCTCACAAGAGCCTACTGCATCTAAATATAAGAACAAAGACACAGAGCTGATACACAGATTAACATGCAATTCACTATTACTATGACTATAAATGAATGTAGGGGTCACAATCAAATATCTTTTAAATTTGGTTACTAAGAAAGGATATATGCTATATGCTTTTCCATATAGTAAATCTCTTAAATTAGCAAAACAGTAAATACAAGTAAAGTCCCTGATTTAACCTTTACCGTTGGGTAGTATATAATGAAATATACCAGTAATTAATTACATCCAAATGAGCAAATTAATTAACTATACAGCAACAAACATCATATAAATAACTGACTAAAAATACAATAGTTGACGTGTAACATATATAAATTAGGTTAGTAAGTACAAGTATATATAAATATACATCTTCCACATGATCATTAATTGTTGAGCTTTTCAGAAGTAGAAAATTGACTGACAAACATTTACATGATCGGATAACTTCCTTGTTCATATGCCTTGAATATTAATATAAACATAAATATAGCATATAATACATATATAAATACACCAAATAAGCAATTAAATATACTCATTAATGAGATATAGCAGTCAAATACACAGTATTTCAACTATTGTCAGTCGATTGCACAGTGATTAGTTGTTATCAGTGTTTGGTTTGTGCAAACTCTACTGCTTAGTTGTCCCCACCAACAACACTAAAAGACCAGGAAGACAGCATAAGTGGATTATTGCTGAATTTTTTCGTTGGTTAAGAAAAACTCCTTACCACCATCTAACCAAGTCAGGATCACACTGGAGGAAGTAGATGTATCATTGTCCAAGTCTACACTCAAGAGTTACCTTCATGAATAGAAATACAAAGGGATCACAAGAAGGTGAAACTACTGATTACACTCATTGAAGAAAACGGGCATATTTCCCACAATGTCTGACTATTCCTTTAGGCATCGAATTGCTAGAGGATTAAAGCTAGCCAAGACCTGCATGAGAAAATAGCTGACACAGGTCAAAGGTCACCAAATGTCTCAAGGTAAGGAGAAGAAATAACAATAAGACAAATGGAAAAAGGCTGATAAAATGCAGGTTTAAATGCATGTTTGCTGTTGAAGTTTTGACAGGTATGTCTCTCATGGTGTCATCTGGCTTGCCTGAGGCCAAATAGTCTTCAGGTATCACTCACCGTTTCCATTCATTCTCTCTGACAAGCCTGGGAATCACATTAGTCTTTACTCTGCCTTCCGCATTTTTGATGAATTTTAATCTCTGCTGCGATCCTCATTTAAACTTCTGAGTACATTTTTTAATGTACTTTGGTGCTGCCTGCTTTAGTGAACCTGCTGGGAAATATTCAGCGATGTGCAAACGTGTGAAGATTAAAGTTACATGCGTGCGGCTTTGAATGGGCTTTGCATGCTTTCCCTCAGCGTTTGATTGTTGGGAGGGTCACTCACATCCTGGAGCTGTGAACTCCTTCAGCCCCACTTTCACTTCCTGACACTGACAATAGAGCAAGGGTTAGAGGTGATGGAATGAAAGCACGGGAACTACTCAAGGTTAAATTCTCCCGATTAAATCACTCCCCTGTGACAAATACTATGTGGGTACGCAGAAGCCCTAAAAATGGCAGGTCATTCAGCACTAATCAAATAGAAGTCTCTCAGATCACCACACAATAGCAGGAAGGAGATTACTTTCAGATGCTGATGATCTGCTACCTGCGCAGTACTTCTATCCAAAACGTCCTCACAGTGTTAGCCTATTGCTGCTTTGATTTGCTTTGCAAGGTCTCTTACTTGCAACACCCAAGCAATGCCAAGAGGATAACTGCAAGCCAAGGTTCCTTAACTGACTTCACCTGCAGCTGTAACAGTTAAACACCAAGATAACTTATAAATGAGAGACAAAACAAAATTGTTTCATGGCTACATAAACCACAACACATGTTAAGGCTGACTGTTTCCAGGGCCTTCATGTTGTCTTCGATTATCCCCACATTTGGGGTTAATTAAGTTGTGAAAATGCACTGATTAGTTGCTTCTTGGACACAGTGACAGGTTTATTGAGTTGTGAAATATGGGTGAAGTTGAGGACACTGGGATTAAATGTCGTAAAGCTATTCTGAGTCATACAAAGAAAGACATTTTTAGGAACTATTTTGAACTAATTCAAGATTGCATATAGTTTTATATGGTTTAAGCATATACATACTTTTCTGTCTGTGATTGTGACCTTCTTTATTATATCATAATATGACAGTACGTGACTTTATTACTAGCAAAAAAAATGTTTGAAGTGGGACAAAAAGAAGATTTTATTGAAAAAAGGAAGCAAGTTTTGACATTTCCGACACTAAGTGAAGGCATCCTAAAGTTGCATGTGCAGCAGCTCCCTGCCCCTTTCTATCTAATAACAGTGACATCTTGAGGCTGTTGTAATGCTCCATACCTCCCTTCTGCTCCACCTACAGACGCCTGCACACTTTTCCTCCCTCCCTCTCTCTTTCTGTCCTACACAGAAGAAATGCAACAGAGCTTGATCTGTCTCTCTCAAGCGCTTTCTTGATCCTTAACTTTTTTTTTTCT
The DNA here is from genome assembly GCF_056152115.1 of Neolamprologus brichardi. Taxonomy (NCBI): domain Eukaryota; kingdom Metazoa; phylum Chordata; class Actinopteri; order Cichliformes; family Cichlidae; genus Neolamprologus; species Neolamprologus brichardi. The sequence goes on along the minus strand of NC_142122.1, from coordinate 10,499,846 downwards.
AGCACTTGGTGAATTCAGTCGTTGTGTGATATGGCCATGTCCATTTCTGTCCAGAGTCTGGGGCTCATCTTACTCGCAGCAGTCCTCCTCCAGACCATCGCGGTCGCCGTCAGTTTTATGTACTTCAACAAAGTCCTGAACACGGTAAGAAATGCGTTTGGTTTGCGTGGAACGCATAAAAGTGAGTGAGAGGCGTCAAACATGGTGTCCTGACATGCTTCATGGGAACAAGCTAAGCTTACTAAGAACACAGATCTTCATTGAGGCATGCGTCTCATACCTGTGGAACAAGATAAGTATGATCGAGGACAGAAGAACTGCATATTAAAATATGAACTCCAAATGACCTGTGGACCGCGGACAGGCGGATATAGTCAGAAAAACATTAAAACTGCTTTACCACTTGGATTTAATTGCCTCAGAAATAAACAAGGAATAGAAATAAATGCGCTGGGAATATCTATTTTTTTTAAAGAGAAATTTAGAAAGGTTATTTAGGTTACTCGTAATAACCGTAATAATCCCTGCGGGAATTTCTGCACCCAGCGCCGGACAATGAGAGCGAAGAAAGTTGGGGCGAGATAACATTAAACAATTGGAGGAAATGGGTTGTGACACCCTAAAGCAACGCATTTCAGAGACGGGTAGACATTGTGACGAGCTGAAAACGCCTCTAAAATATCATAATCACAGGAATCGCACACACGTCTCCGCTCAGACACACCTGTGGCGCAAGGACAGCCTGCTGACATTGTGTTTTTCGTTGTAATGATGTTTCCAGCAAATTGTCAAGCACGCACATACACACGCAGTATGTCTTATGGTGATTACAGCAGACTTAAAGCTGTTAATTTTTTAAAAAGCCTTCTAAGCACTGTTGTTCACCTCATGGAGCTGCATCCAAAACAGGTATTTTGAAGCCAATGTGCGCAGTCCATGTAGATCAATGATGGTTCTGCCACAGACACTTACACCGGGAGAACATGTAACCTAATACCCAGTGCATCAACTTTTATATTTACAGTTAGTAGGTAAGAAGAATTTGCACATGTGTCTGATTAGTTTCACCTTGTTCTACTTGTTGTTTTACTCTCATAGATGCAGGAGAGTTTTTCCAGGAGCAGCATGTCCTGTCTTGTAAACCCAAATCTGAACTTCCTGGACGCGGCAGAAAAGAAGAGCGACCCCTGCTGGCAGGTCACGCAACAGGTCCACTACTACTTAAAGAAGGTTTTTATTGATCTTTGTTCAGCTGAAATTTGATAGAGTTGGTTACTTCTAATTTGACTATTTTGATTGTTCATTTTTGGAAGTCTCATCCTTAAAAAGGAAATCTGCCATCACAGCTGGGTTAAAGCAGACTGGGTACTGAGGGGTTCATGGTGGTGACTTCCTTGCTGATTCTGATTGAGTTAGTTTAGTGATTCTATGTTTGTTTGTATTTTACATAACTGGTAATCTCTTTCACTTCCTCCTCTCTTATTATTCCTCTGTTTTGTTTTGTTTTTGTCAGAAGATTGCCGAAAGATTCCAGATTCCTACTCCAGAGAGAAGTAAGAACTATACCATTCAATGTCAATCACACTGTCGCGCATGGCTTCTTACACTGAAAATGTCCCATGTGTATTCTGTTTCATTTTTCACAGGGGTCTCTCTTCCCAAAGTTGGTGCACATGTGACTGGTGTTGTCTCATCAGCAGAGCCTCCAAATTCAGAGAGTGAGGATCATTTTATCAGTTACATTTGATTCTGAAATGCATAACAAACACCTGAAACACATAACACGTGTGCACACTGCTTTACCTTTTCAAGGCCATAGGTTAGGAATTTTGCTTCCAGGCTTCCGAGGCTCCTTTCAGATTTTGTTACCTCCTCACACCTACATGTCTGTCAGGGCTTGTACAACCGCTCTCTCATACCCTGGAGTTTCCTATGGTGTCTTTGAGATGAGTCATTAGTCTTTGTCTGGGAAATGAAAAAGAAAAAAAGCTCATATATTGCCTACCTAGATACTTTCCAAGCATTGTATGTAATGGACTATCGATCCAGTGTACACAGACCCGCTGAGAGGAATAGCATGTAAAAGGAAAGCTTTGAAGCATGTGAAAGGAATTCACTTTAAAGGTACTATGTGTAGAATCACATTTGTACCTTCATTGTGACTCTTCAAAAAAGCAACTTTAAAAATGGCGAGCTCGTCTTCTTTTTTCAACCACAGTGGAGGGATCTGCATGTATTTGATTTGGCATGGACTTTTACGGCGGATGCAGCCCACCCAGGGACTTTTGCATGTTAGGTCAGCAAGGTGCATTAAAACCGGTGTGGTCTTTATGTTAATAAATGTGCTGAACAACATCGCCGCAGTAAATAAGTGGGGAGGACGGGGAAACAGGCTAGGAGCATGCATTACTTTGTCGTATTTTTTTCCTATGCTACCACTAGAGGGAGCCAGTCAAATATGTTCACATTGTAATAAACCTCTTGTCCTGATGTGGTGCAGGTGTCTGACTGATGCGCGACTTATTTGACAGTCTAATTTATTGAATAGGGGTTTAGTAGTTCTAGATTAGGCACCATGTTAGAGGAAAAAAATAATTCTTCCACAGTATGCAGCACCAATACAAGGCTGAACATTATTTTAATCTATTAGAGAAGCAGTTGTGGATAGCTGCTGGTCTGTGGGCACATCTGTAAACATTACTTGCCCACTGTACATGTCATGAACATTTGTTTATAATTTGGTTAGCAGTTACTGTTTTAACAGTGTTTAATAAAACTCAGTCTTGAAGCTTTAAGTGTTTTTTGTATTTCAGTGATTTTTCTATGCATATATACTAGGTCTTACTTTCTGTATGTGCGTGTAGCTGTTCCAGGTTTACGGAGCAGCAAGGGGTACCTGGGAGAGCGCATCAGAGAGTGGGAAGGCCAGAGAGGCCTGTCCTTCTTGCAGAACATAGAGCTGAGAGGAGGAGAGCTGCTGGTGCCCAGAGCAGGCCTCTACTACATCTACGCCCAGACCTACTTCAAACTCCCCTCCATGGGGGAGATGGACGGGGAAACCAGAGAGGAGCAAGGAGCTCAGCTTGTCCAGTATATCTACAAGAAGGTCAAAGCTTTTCTTACTTATTAAAGGATAACTGGTGGAGATGGTTAGCTATAGCTATAATTAGAAATTACACTATTGGTGTTTTAGCGAATAAATATTGTTTCATGACGTTCAAGTGAGAGATGGAATTAAAAAGGCAGCTAAACCTTTTAATCCAAGAAATCATTAACCATATTACATAGTTTTCTTCCAATATCTATATCTCTGTCTTAAAAGTACACACTTCCTTTTTCTTTCAAATACATTAAAGGACATTTAAAGCTCACAGCCTTCAAGTGTTAAGTTATTTTATTTGCTCTTGTTTGAGATGCATATATCCTTACAGGATTTCCTTTGAGCTTGAGTTGGTTTAAATGACCTCGGTGTCAATCAGGATAAAATGAAATGAAGTCTTTTGCCTGTGAATTTAAACCGAAAGGTAGAACGCTTACAAATCAGTGATATGTGCTGATGCCACGCTTTATTCATGTTTTTCTTCTTTTTTTTCTTTCTTTTTTTTTTTTTGGTGTGGCCCACAGATGAGTTCCTACACGGCACCTATCTTACTGATGAAATCGATTAGGAGTGTCTGCTGGCCTCGGGGTCAGGAGCCTGGCCTCTTCTCTCTGCATCAGGCTGGCACTGCCTTTCTACAGCCTGCAGATCGCCTCTTCATTACTGTTAGCAATGCTAGTGTCATAGAGATGGACGGTCGGGCAAACTACTTTGGGGCTTTCCTCGTGAGCTAAAAATAAGCATCCAGGACTGAAATTTGAAAAAGGCTTGAGCAGAGGTGAAGCAGAATGTTGCTTGATAACATAAGTGGCAGTCGGATGGAACAGGACTGGAAGAGAAGAAAAGACTGTAAGGATAGCAAAAGGACTTCTTCGGGACCACGGGTCATGTATGACATTCTGGAAATAATTCATCGAAATAAATCCATCAGTGGCCTTTTAATTGGTCGACCTAACGCAAGATATGAATTCCGTTTTCAAGCCTGAGAAACTTCATGGAAGCTTGATGTACGGCAGCAAACGTGGATTATGTTTTGCATTCGGATAGATAAGAGGTGCACTTGGAACCATACAATAGATACAGATTTAAATGTCACGCGTGAATGCCCTCTATTGAACCAATCCGTTTTGCCTGCAGGTGAAACAGTTCCCAGCTGAGTTATCAGTCACTGGAAAGGGCAGTGACGTTGGGCACATGAGAGGTCTTATATCAAAAATTCTGACAAGATTTTACATGTTGAATATTATGAATGAAACTTCCTACTTGTTTATGTCATCGCTGTGCAATCTAGTGAATCAATGTGTTATTAAAGAGATGAAGGGATTCTGAAGTTCTCAATGCCTTAACAAAAACACAGATGCATCTCACAAAATGAGAACACCCTTTAGAATTAGTACACCCAACAATAATCATGGGGAAAACTGCTGACTTGACAGTCATGATCTGATAATCATTGATACCCTCTACAAAAGGGATAAGCCAGGATGTCATTCCTGTAAAAACTGGAGGTTCACAGAGTTTTGTAGTAAAGCCTATTGATAGAAAGTGTACTGTAAGGGGAAAAGTAGGGAAAACGGTGAAAATACTTCAAGTGTTGGACTGAAGCTGGAATCACAGCATCAAGAGCCACTACATGCAGGTGTCTTCTGGAAAGATACTACAGCTTTCTCAATCCTAATATCAAATCACATCGGAATCAAAGGAACTTACCTGGGCTAAGTTGCTCAGTGGTCCAAAGTTTTCAGCTAAAAGTAAAAGTTCTAAGTCCACTCAAAACTTTATGCAGTCTGTGACGATTTGGGGTGTAAAGTGATCTGGTGGTGATCTACCAGGAGATTTTAAAGCTCTTCATGCTTCAGTCAAGCTTTATGGAGCTTCAGATTTTCATTTCCAGCAGGGCTTATCTACCCAGAGTTCCAAAGTGACTATAAAATAGTTTGCTGACCATGTCAGTGCTGTGACTTATTCGTCAGCCAACTTACCTGACCCAAACCCCACAGGGCTATTGTCAGAAGGAAGAAGAGAACGGTAGGAGATAGCATACCCAAGAGATGAGCTGAAGGCTCCTATGAAAGCAACCTAATGTTCAGGAACATCTCAGCAGTGACAAAAATAAATCCCTTCATTCATTGATGCAGCAAGTTTTAGTAGCAACCCGCACTATTAAAATAAATGACCATAAAAAGAATTTTCATGATATTCTAATATGTGAGATGTGTCAGATTATACTGTATTTTAAGTGTTTTCCAATACATTTTTACACTAAAGTGTAAAACACAAATCGTGATCCCCCACATACTATATCACTACATGTATCCTGAAAACTACTGGATGGATTGCCAATAAATGTTAGTGAAGACGTTCATGGTTAATTAAATTTTAAGACAATACTGAAAAAGTAAAAAACTATCGTTTAATTCATGTTGTAGTACATGTTTCCATAATATGGCAGTGAATGTTTCAGCAATAATAATCACTCCCCAAACAAGAGTTTTTACACTTAAAAAAAATCAATACCAAAAACTTAATCAGGGTTCAAGTAATGCCCAAAAGAAACACATTTTGAAACACACACGCACACACACACACACACACACACAGAGGAAGATAGGTCATATTATAATCCGCCTTCTAATTTCTTGCCAATAAAGAACCACCAAGGTGTGTGGATGGTCTTCAGTCTCTTTTTGGTCACTGGACTGGACTAACAAACATATTGTAGTTACAGCCGAGACAGTAAACACAAACGCAGACAACACAGCATGTTGAGTTATGGGAGGGCTTCATTGCGATTTAACCAAAAGGAAAGACAGTGGTACCAAATCTTAAACGCTTGGTATCAAAAATAGTCTCTGAGTTGGTCTCTGATCAGTCTGAACACTACGTGTGTGGGGGGGGGAAAAAATGCATGGACAGAGCATATTTTATCTTGTAAATGACAACCTATGGCTTCGGTTTATCTATACACACACAGAGTCATGTACAATCCCATAACCAAAGCATAACAGAGTAACTGTTTTTGAAGACAGTCAGCTGAAGTCTAAAATGGCAATACTGTAAACAATTGTGTGTGCGTGCACTGGAGCTGGGAGCCTCCGTGTTGGTGCTCATATTGCTATGCTAAGAACGGTTTTAGTTGTAATTTGGCCAATCAATCAGTCCTCACAACCCAACAACCGCCTCCCCACTGACATTACAGTAAATCTCACCAGGCACATACACACAAACACTTACACACACACAAACACACACTCACAAACTGTGGAACCAGCCAAGTGCTTTGACATTATCTTGCTGCCTGTACAATGCCTGCATCAGTCAAGTTCATTAAGACAAATTCGTTAACATCCGACAGTACTTGGATTGAGTGAATTAATGAGCTAGAAAAGGCATACAGTCTTGTGTGAGACATACGATCTACATATATAAGTCACAAGAGTCCTTCACAATTATGGTGTGAACACACAGAGGGTTAAAGATTAGTAAGGGCTGTCCTGACACAAATTATGTATTTCTAAAGCTTAAGGACTAATACTCGAACATGAAAAATGCTGTAACCTTGATATGATGATGATGATGTAGTTGTTGTTGCACCAAATGTGGGGGGTAGGGGGAATTCACAGATACTCGAATACTTGTGAGTGTACACACAAACAAAACCTGTGATAAGTTTCTATTGCCTCTTAGAGTATGTCTGTGGTCTATGAATGGGAAAAAAAAGCACCTGTGATGTACAGAACAGCCTAAGAACCGAGTTTAAGTGTTAACTAGAGACAGGCAACAATAAACACTGGCACACAGGCACAATACAGGAGGCTTTGGCACACTCATGCTAGTCGTACTACTCAGCATTTTCTGACACAGAAGGAAAGCAGATTACAGGACAGGACAGACCCATAGCTGCCTTAGATTTCCTTCCCCTCAATGGGGTAGGTACACGTTTTCTGACAGACAATGATGAGTTGTCACATTCTATCAGCACCATGCTGTCTATTTTTGGAGTCCCAGCCTCTCATCCGATCAGCAACTCGAGGCTCTCCTCATAGTTGGGCTCTTGTGGGGGGCTGGGGGACAGGAAAGCTGTCGAAACGGGGGTCCCTGTTGCGGTGGCAACGTTGAGGAGGGTGTTTGCGCGGATGCTGGTGGTTGCCGGGTTGCGGAGGGCGGCGGCTGCTGTGATGCTGGTGAGGTTGATACCAAGCGTAAGCCGCGTCTGTTCTAAGGCCTTCTCTGGCACTGCAAAGGCCTCGAGCTTTTTCTCACCATTGGCCATGTAGGAGTTCTGGCAACCTCGACAGATGCAGTCCAAGCATGCCTGCGAAAGATCAGAGAAAACAGACAACAGTGTTACTCTAGCTACACAGGGCCAGTGTGGCACAAAAGATGCAAAGCTCTCAGTTTCTGATACTGTCACAAAAGAATACAAAAACCTGCCTTTACTAGGCTATCACTGTATTTACATTTAAAATGCAAAAAAACCCAGTAACATTAAAGTTTTTTTAACACATCTAATAATGCCACAAGGGTTAAACAGGTCTATAAAGATATATTTTTACTTAAAATAAAACATTCAAACACTGATCAACTTCATCTAACAGCAGACTAATACATCATCTATTTTTTCCATTACTTGTTTTCTTTGGGTTAAAAACAAAAGTACTAAAACATAGTTGTCATATGTTTACACTAACACATTATAAAATAGCAGCATGAACAATCTACACAAACTCACATAATGACAGCATTAATATTTAAGCGTATACTGTGCTCATTCAATAGATTAATGGTTTTACCTTGCGGTTTGAATAACAGGGACAACGCTGTCCCCTGCAGGTCAACACAGACGGATTCTGAGTGGCTCTTCCACATTTACAGCCCTTCTTCTCCACTGGCTTCTTATATGGAGGCCTCGCAGGTGCTGGAGGTACCAGGCAGCCTGCCATCAACCGCTGGTCTTTGCTTCTTTCCTTTGTCTTGGAAGCGCCACCAGTGCGAGCCTTGACATGTGGCTTCTTAGGGCTTGGCTCCGGATGTTTCCTGCCACCTTTATTGTGGTTCGGCGCAGGTCGACTGGGCTTAGGAGGTGCTCCGTTGGGAAGCGATGAGTATGTGTGTGCTGGTACTGTTAGGGAAGGCGTGGGTGGATGTGTGTGCAGTGTGTGAGGGGGATTAGGAGTGTGTGAGTTTGAGGAAGAGCCCTGCAGGATAGAAGCAATCGGGAGAGGTTTCACTTTTTCCCTGTCACTCTCTGAATGAGATCGTTTGCGGTTAAGGCGGACTGGTGGGGGCTTGGAGGCTGAAGGAGGGTCAAAGGAAGATGTATGTGTGTGAGCACCATGGCCTGCCACTGTATTAGTCCTGCCTGTTTGAATCTGTGTGTAGTTGTGAGCTGCATCCAGCTGTATGTACATCTGAGTGTGTGCTCTGTCCGTAGCTGTGTGTGTGTGAGTATGTGTCCTAACCGGCTGTGTATGAAGAGAGTCTCGACCAGGTTGAAGGGGATCCAATGTCTGTAACACCTCTTCCACACTGAGGAGCAACACCTCCCCCTCCTCCACTTCCCTGCTACTTGAATCCCCATCCCTGAGTGAGCACACAGTGCCTGGTGTTGGGGCTAAACGTCCAGTGGTCAGACTCAGTTCCAGTCCTCCACAACCGGTATTGGATACAGACAGGCCTGCCTGTGCCTGCTCCTCTACCAGCTCGCATACCTCCAGCTCAGGAGAAGAGGGATCTACGTCCTCCAGCACGTCTCCATTGCATTCCTGTGGTCCATTGAAACAGGGAGGATCAGAGGAAGAGCTCTGAGGTACAGCTGAGAGCTCTGCAGGAGCAGGTGGTGCCTCTGTGGGCGTGAGGGACTCAGGAGCTGAGGGATTCACATCTTCGTGCACTAGACTCGGGTCTTCCATCTCGTCTTTGTGCGACAATAGCACCTCTTCTAGCAAAGCCATTACCTCTGGAGACCCTCCTACATGGTTGCTGACACACGACAGCAACGGTGAATGAATTACATAGAAGCAGAGCTTCCTGTAACACTGCACCAGTAAAGAGAGCTGTTTGTTCTCCTGGAAGGAGGAGTGGTCCTTACAACGGCTGCATGATGGCCTTATCTGCATTTTCTGGCCTTTACAGCCCAAGCAGACATAATGCTGACACTCTGGATGTGTCTGAGAAATTGGATCTTGAAGCAGTTTACCTGAGAGAAAAATGAGAAAAAAAATCCACCTGTTTAGTACCTTTGAACAAAGGCACAGTTACTATGGCACAGTATATAGCTGGCCATGAGACATTTATACTTAGCTCCACCTCACGTAATCATAGCTTTATAGAAACAGCTGTATTCTCAATTAGCTACAATAACCATTTCTTAATTATAATTCTTACAGATACATTTGTGATTTTTTTTTAAAGCAACAACAGCTATAAACTAACAACTATAGAATAGTGGATTACAAATTCACTTGGCAAGCAAAAGGTCCCCAGTTCAATTCCAGCTGGAAAGACAAATCCCTTTGGGGTTGGGTCAGGAAAGGCACCGGCTTTGCCAAATTAAAAATGTGACAAGGGAGCAGCATAAGCATATATTATATCCTATAATTATATATCACTACCACAACATCACAGAGATGGAAAATATCTGATCAACAGTCAAGGACCCAAAAAAATGATCCAGTCAAAGTGAAATGAATCAGAGAAAGCTGCAATTCATAAAGGTGAAAAACCTGGAACAAGTGCTTAATTGATTAAGTTAGTATCAAAATATTTGATAAAAAGTTCAGTTAATGAACGTTTACCAATTTATCAACGACTTGTTCGGAATCTACATATCAACTGAACTAGCCAGAACCATATCTGCACCAAACTTTTTTGTTAATAAGCAAATAAGAACCAAATGAGCTTAACAGAAATATTATTGATATTTACTGCTTACATGACCAAACATGTAATTCTGACTGAATATTTCACAGGAGAATTAAGCATAGCAAAACCACTGTCAAATAATAGGGAAAGGTCAAAAATGTTGTCGCGCATAGCTCTGTCAATATTGTCCGTCTCCTCAGTGCAAGCTGTGTCAGCTCATATATTCCACTAGCTAAGCGGGCTGGTAAATAAAGCATGAATAAGAAACACATGGCTCTGCAGCAGGCACAACAACGGAGCAGTCATCTGTCTTGTCAAGAGGACTGATGACTGGTGCTCCAGCCTCGGTTGCCAAGGAGACCACGGAGACAAGAGCGACAAATCGTGTCACAACTGCTGCGATCACACGCACGCCCACGGACACTTCAGTCAATATTAATGGTAATTATTTTTTAATACAATTCAGCCAATGTATGGCTCAAAACTGAATACAGTGTCGCAAATAACATTAAAGCTGGACTGAAAGTGTGTTGTGTTGCTATAATATTCTCAAATCACTTACCACAGACAAGACATGCGAGGGACTTTCGGAAGAAGGGCAGTAGTTTGTACATCTCTGCGAAGGAATGAGGCTGCCGCGGGTCGCACTGCAGCACGGCCCGGCTGGCAGACACGTAGAGAGTGGTTGCATTAACCGGGTTCATGGCGATGTGCTCCGCAGCCTCAGGGAAACACGGTCCGAGGAAGGAAAAAAATCCAGCGGCTCTTCGCAACGTAAAGAGAGCCCAGCCTCAGGGTGATGGAGGGGATGTAAATTGGTCTAGCGACGCAACAATCAGTCACTCCAGTGTGCCAAAAGAGATGTTAATCATGAATCAGTAATATATACAATATGAAACAACGACCATGGTGAGGCGGTTATCGCTAAACGCGCACGTTAGCTAGCTTGGCAGGTGGCTACCTAAGGTTAGCATCACCGGTTCGCAGTCATTACATTTAACCAGCGAACTCTTTCATATCACAGTTACAGTTCCTGTTAATTCGGACCTATTAGAGTTATAATTATACTCATCTCTAACAAAGTCTAAGGGCAAACGCTAACTCGAATGAGCAAATCACCCATAATTAAAAGGTTAGCATTACGTAGCTAACATTAGCTTACTGCATCAGCCGGACGTTTTGCACAAGAGATCATCGATGATAGCCATAGAGCCAATCTACTCTACAACCCAGTATCCTCGTCGATGTTTAACTGAACAACGGACTGACGAGATCATGAATTCACCGGGTCAGAAATCCGTTAACAGATTCCAGGCGCGCACTTGATGTAAACAAAGCTAACCAGCTAGCGTTAGCATGGCTAGTCGATTTAGCTAGCGAAGAGTCAACCGTATCACTAACCCCCCTGGGTGGCTTTATACGTCGCACGTAGGAGCAAAATGCGACCGGCTAAGAAAAATTCTGCAATTTTGGTACGTCTTGCTGTAATGCTCGGAGAGAGGTGACCGAAACATAGCTAACTTGCCGTTTTGCAAATGCATCAATCATTCGATTTTCCACTTTTCCTCGCATAAACCCCTATCGACAGGCATGATCATCACGCGAGATTTCCACTAGTTACCGTGGTTACCGCAGCGCCTTTCCCGTGTCCTCCATCGCTTTATTTCCTCACTGTAACGATTATAATTGGTCATAAACTACGTAGCAACACGCTACTTAAAATTTATTTTTATTTTAATAACAGTGTGGAAAAACTTCCTTAAGCATGGGGCTACTTTATGCATAACAATTTACATTTTTGGGAATTTTTGCCAGTTTTTTCATATATATATATATGTATAGAATACATTTTTATTTCGCAAATAAACGCTGATTCATAGGCATTATTATTTTATTACAAATTACATGTAAGAGGGTTAAAATTAGAGTAACCGGGTTCTCAAGTTAACATGACTGAATGGATATATTATGTTTGTCATTACTGTTTTCTCAGAAAAAAGATACAGTCACTGGACTGTATCTTTGGACACTGGAGAAATATAATTATATAAATAAAAGAGGGAAACTAAAAATAAATGTATCTTCTACGAGTAACAGGGTTGCATTGGTTAGAGTGTCACACTCAGTCGTGTCACAAAATATATAGCTAAAAATTCAAAATATGTCAAAGATGACTGACCTTTGGTACACCCGTGGTGTTAGCACAAGACTCATGTCAAATTACTTCTTCTTTGTCGTGCCATCTCACTGTTTTGTCTCCTCGTTTTACGGGAATGCGCATATACACAAGGTGCAGAGCATATGAAGATGTTAAAAAACGTATGTAACTGTTCGAAGAGACATGTATTAACAAAATAAAAACAGAAAAGGTGGATTTACAACTTATTTTAACTGTTATACTTGACATGCAATTTGGTGATCATGAAGTTGGGGGTAAGAGAAAAATGCCACTTTGTATTTAAATCGTATTTTGGAATCGCTTTTTTAAAAACTACGTTTAGGGCAGGTATAATTTTTATGTATTTTGTAAATTCATTATGTTCAAATTCATGGTTGGGACATAAATAACCCTGCAATTGTAGAGTGACAGCGCTAAAGCTGGCAGGAAGGTCTGCTTTACAATATAAACTCAGGGCATAATGTCTCTGTAACATGACATCCAAGATGGGCAGAGCTCCTGCCCACCAGCTGTTGCGAGGACTTTCTGTTTTCCGATTGGCTGCACGAGCTCGCCCCCCTTTCGCTATTGGTCAGAATTTCATCATTTGACTCCCCGCCCGCTGTTGTCCTAGAACTTGCAGAAAATACTTGCAGACCAACTACATTATTTTCCCAGGTTGAGAAAAGTGTATAAAACACGACAAAGAAAAATCAGCTCACAGCTGCAGTAGATGAAGTGAAAAATCTGCACACAAATGGGGATTTAAACTGAAATAACTAAACCAAAAATCCTCAAGTCATCTGTTTTTCAAGGCAGCAGAAGATCACAAAAAATGTCCCTATTTGGGGCATGGACAGCATTTGAGCAAGTATAGACATCTATGTGTCACATGATTTGGTATAGTGGACTATATAAATAAGCTGAGAACAAATGCCAAAATATAAGATATATACTTTATTCTGGGGTTTCAGGGATACACCTGGAAATAGGGGGAAAAAAGTTTTTAAGAAGCTATTCTCTCCTGCTCATCCAGGTCAGGATTGCAGCTGGGCTGGAGTCTATCCCAGCTGTTGTCGGGCAATGGATTTAAGGATTTATAGGGTTTTCATTGTATTTCCAGCACATGTATTCTCATGAGCTGAAATTAAAATTTGCAATCATGTCAGGTTTTTCTTTTGCTACAAACAATAGTCTATGCAGCTTTCACCACCCTCAGCAGAGCCTTCATCTCTACCACAGAGAAGCTCCCATGCCACACAATAATGCAGAAGAGCAGGACACTCTCTCCCACACATCTATAGCAAGAGGACATTTGTAAGTCTATTGCAGGGCTGATGCACATCCACAACTACAGCCAGTTCAGAATCACCAGCTGAGCTAGCATGCCTCTTTTTGAACTGGAGTTGGAGGCTTGCAGAGTCACTCAGACATGCAAACTACAGACAAAGGCCCCTTTGTGTTAAAGAATCATTTAAATTAAATGATGGAATTACTGAGTTATATTCCAGATGTTATTGTAACACATCTCAGGAGTATTTGAAGGCTTCGGCACATCTTAAGATAAAACCTCATTTGTTTGGGGTGATATAAAGGCAAAAAGCAAGAATTGTGCTATTTACAAGTATAGCTCGATGGTTTCAGTCTTCCCTGATTCTAGTGCATAGTTCAGAACTATATAGATTCTACTGGCCTAGTGTTTTGATACTGACAGATGGCTCCTAAGAATTTAGTGAAATACATAAGAAAAGTGTAGCAGATCGTTTGTTAGTATGCACTATATCCCCTGACAGTTCTATTGAAGTAAACGGATATAACAAACAGCAAGTAAGATGTGAAAAAACAAACATGTTTTACATAAAATTAAGCTCAGAAAGGGGTTTTTCTCCCTCTTTATTGATCGTCTCCCGAGCCACACTCCATTCCACTTGGTGGCGCCCCAACGCTGGCTTGTCAACAGACATTAAACACTAAAGAAGAAGAGCTTACAAGCACAGCAATGATGGCGGCCATCAGTGTTGCTCGAAGCAGTTGCGGACTGATAAATGGTTTGAAGGTGTCCTTAAGGAGCGTGGCGCGAGTAAAATATGGCGCAGTATCGGTAACAGTACCGCAGACGAGTTTGCATCGGTCGTGCCGCTGGTACTCCGTCAGCCACCTGTCCGTTAAAGAGAGGATTGACCAGAAGCGAGAGGCGGCACTGCAAGGGGGAGGTCAGCAAAGGATAGAGGCACAACATAAAAGGGTAAAATCAGCTATCGCAGACCGAGGCTGTTATTTTTTATATATTAACACATATTTCTTTTAATTGTATAATATCATATGCTTCAAATTCATTGGCAGCCAGGAGGTTGGTGTTTTAAATGTCAGGCTCAGGGGCTTGTTTGTTTTGCTGGTCTCTCTCACACCTCTTAAACAAAAGTTTATTATTATCATTGTTATTATTTGTTTTAGCCCTGAAAGGGTTAATTTTATTTAAACAACAAACTTCCCAATAACAAATGTTTTTAAGGTATATGTAATGATTTATTTTATGAGATTGGGATAAACTTCTGACAATTAAACAGCTCACAAACTGGTAAGGGATTAAATAATAAGACCAGACAAATTAGGGAAGTAAACTCCTATAAAGAGGCAGCTTTGCTTATGGTATGCAACACTTAAAACATTGATCTAAAGCAATCAGACATTTCAAAACCATCGCTTTTGCAGTGTGGCAGGCAAACTTTCTGATGGGTGACATATCTGATGCATGGCTGTAATAAATTTACCATTGTGATGCGGTCCAGGGTAAGCTGACAGCCAGGGAGCGAGTGCAACTACTGCTTGACCCTGAATCCTTTGTAGAGACGGACATGTTTGCGGAACACCGTTGCGCCGACTTCGGCATGGAGCAGGACAGAAACAAGGTAACAGGGCGTGCAGCCTGTTTCTTATTTTGCGACATTTTCAGTGAATTTTGATCATTTTTTTCTCTCATAGTTCCCCGGTGACAGCGTTGTGACAGGCCGAGGTAGAATCAATGGCAGGCTCGTTTATGTTTTCAGTCAGGTACAGTGTTCATTCATTGTACAGAAAACCTACATGTGGCGACTCGATTTTATGTGACATTCTCTTTGTCTTGCACTCTGTGTTTTTTGCAGGACTTCACAGTTTTTGGCGGAAGTCTGTCTGGAGCTCACGCACAGAAGATATGTAAGGTATACAGATGTTTCACAGTAACATTAAACATTGTGCTTATCAGCTGTGAGCAAGTTAGCATCTATATGGGTGTGTTTGTCTTTGGTCATTTCCTCATTTGATGTGCCACTTCTAAATCTGTGGTCAGATCATGGACCAGGCCATGACGGTCGGGGCTCCGGTAATCGGGCTGAACGACTCTGGAGGAGCTCGGATCCAGGAAGGAGTGGAATCTCTGGCTGGATATGCAGATATATTCCTGGTATTTCATTTATATATTTTTGTGCAGACCTTTTCATGTAAATCAATTTAAAATGTCAAGTTTTGCACCTGACGATTTTTTGAGCTCAGAAGCTTGAAGCCCTACATTCTTTTCGGTTTAACATTCCACGTAAATGGCGGGAGTCATGTCCGTAAACTCATCATCAACAGCTGGTGTCGTATTTCTGACACTGTACGTGTTCTTGTTTCCAGAGGAACGTGATGGCTTCAGGAGTCATCCCTCAGATCTCCCTCATCATGGGTCCGTGTGCAGGAGGAGCCGTGTACTCTCCTGCTCTCACAGATTTCACCTTCATGGTTAAGGTATGTAGCTGACACAGTAAAATCCACTGTAGGTAAAATATTAGTTTTATGCTATTTAAGCTGCAAGAAATATAAAAAAGTCCTGAAATATTTCCAAACTGGCACGCAAATGCTATTTTGTGTTTAGAGAAGAGATGCATTCAATTCCAATAAGCACAGAAACATTTGTGTTTGTGTGTTTAGGACACGTCATACCTGTTCATCACAGGGCCTGATGTTGTCAAGTCTGTCACCAATGAAGATGTGACTCAGGAGGAGCTTGGTGGAGCCAAAACTCATACCACCGTGTCCGGTCAGACTCTTTTTTTTTTTTTTTTTTTTTTTTTTTAGATGTGTGGATGTTGAAGAGTTTTGTAAACTAAGCTGTAGCAATCACTGGTGCTTTACCAGTACTGGCTTTAGGTTTGTCACATTTACCAGTCTGAGCCGGTCTTGAGCCACCCTTCATTTCCACCTTCGGGGCGATCGTGGCTCAAGAGTTGGGAGTTCGCCTTGTCAGGGCTCGCAAAATCGCTAGCCCGACGCTAGCGATTTTTCCAGTCGGGCTACCAAAATCTATCCCTGCCCTGCCCGTCGGGCTATCATAGGAAGGAAAAATATATGTCAATGCTTTTGCATTCTTTCAGAAATGTAGCTGGGTAATTATGTCATTGGCATCGGTGAGCCACTGTCAATATGTGACATATTGAAATCGCGTTTGAATTTGCTTTGTTTTTTGCTTTCACTTTGCAATCCCTGAACTGTGTGTAGAGAGCGACAGCACTGATTGGTGAGTCACAATAATTTGCGCATCAGTTCCTCTGACATCGTCTTATCAATCGTTAGCTTACTATGCAAACATGACAAGTGAAATCTCCCGCAGCAAGCTTAAACATGTGAGAGGTTGATCGTGCAGAGATTCGCTGAGCGTTATGTGAGTGCGTGTGTAAAAGCAGCAGGATATATATTTTAGGTCTGCTGAGCCAAATAAGACAGGTCAGGGTGAAGAAGTGACAGCCAAAGAAAAGCTTACCACAAAACGGAAAAGTTATGACAAATCAGACTATAAGGTAAAAAGAAAGTGCAGCTTTATGGACAAAAGAATTTCTGTGGCTGCAACATGACGAGCTAAATAATAACCAGGGGTGCACATGAGTGGTCCGCAGGTGCGCATTCGCTGTCAAAATAAAAAAGATAAGAAGTTGCAACGCGTGTTTGCGTACATAAGATTTTCTGGAGGAGGACAGACATTTGTTTAGAACTCTTAAAGATGTCGAAGAAGCAAGCTTCTTTAAGGTGGTGTTCCTCCACCTCCAAAGAAATGTCAGAAGGAGTGCGAACCACAAAACAAGCGCGTATTCTCGGAAAAGTGGTTGCAGGAGGTGAGCTGGCTTCAAACAAATGATGAACGCACAGAGATGTGGTGCAGAATGTGCCGTGAAAATCCCACTCTAGCGGACAAAAACAGTGCCTTTTATATGGACGCAAACCCGCGTTGCAACTTCTTATCTGGTGCGCGTCTTTTATTTTGACAGCGAATGCCGGGTGTGTTGTGTTGTTCATAGAAATTTCTGTTTAATTAGAACCAAGTATTTGAGTTGATGATTGTAATTTTTATACAATGTTGTAATTTGTGTTTCAACAATTTTTTGATTAATGTTTTGTTTCCGTTACAGTATAATATTGTAATGGAAACAAAACAGGAAACAAAACATCAATCACAAAATTGCTCTCTTTTTTATTCGGGCTACTTAAATTTATTTTGGGCTACCAAAAACTGAAGAGTCCCTGCCCGAAGGGCTACCAGGGATGTTGAAATTTTGCGAGCCCTGCTTGTGATCGGAAGGTTGCCGGTTCGAGCCCCGGCTTGGACAGTCTCGGTCGTTGTGTCCTTGGGAAAGACACTTCACCCGTTGCCTACTGGCGGGTGGTCAGAGGGCCCGGTGGCGCCAGTGTCCGGCAGCCTCGCCTCTGTCAGTGCGCCCCAGGGTGGCTGTGGCTACAACGTAGCTTGCCATCACCAGTGTGTGAATGTTTGTGTGAATGGGTGGATGACTGGATGTGTAAAGCGCTTTGGGGTGCTTAGGGTCCTTTATGTTTTTCTTCCAAAGGGCTAGGCTTTCTTTATATCGGTTTAAAGTGGTCGTGAGCAGTAGTTTTCCAGGATTTCTTTAGACATCGGCTGCTTTTTCTCTCATTTTCAGTCCTGACTTTTTTAAGAGAATTTTTTAAGCACTTTGGCATGCATAAAATTGTATGTTTTGCACTAAGAAGTGATTCCCAAAAACTGAATAAGTGTAGAACAAAACAAGAAATAACAGGCCTAAAAACTATTTGCTGCAATTAAACTGTATGTGAAAGTCATTAAGAAATTGGAAAAAAGAGACCTGACACAGTTTACAGCCATCTGTAAAACACAGTGGAGGATCTTTTGTGGTTTGGGGATGAATTTCAGCCAGTGGGTTTGGAGATTCTGTCTGAATTGATGGAATTATGAACACAGAAAAGGAATGTAGTTCATGATGGATCCATCGTACATGACCATCTGGAAAGCATCTGATTGGCATGAACTTCATTTTTTAGCACAACGGTGATCCCTGCCAATTCAATAAAAGCATACCTAAATAGAAAAACACACAATGGAATCTGGACCTCAACCTTATTAAAGCAGTATGGGAGAATGTTGACAGAGAATTGAACAAAAAGCTGCCAACATCCAAAGAAGAGCTTTGAATGTCCTTCAGGAATTCTGAAGACTACTTAAAGAAACCTTACTTAAGTTTATACTGTGTTGAAAAACAAAGGTAGTCATACCAAATATTGACTTTCAGGCTTGTTAGAATTGTGCAAACCTGCTTTTGCTTTATGCAGTTTGTTTTCATTCTTGTTTGCATGTTTCTTTGGCCTATTTTCCCAGCACAATATACAGAAATGAGGGGTGGTTTAAGACTTTTTCACAGCATCTTTTTAAATCTGTTTAGCAAATGAAATCTAATGAAGGATTACTGCTCAAGTCAAGATGTTGAACTCATCTGAGAGAAACTCTCGTTAAAATGTCTTATTGCTTTTTCGTAGGTGTGGCTCACCGTGCTTTTGAGAATGATATTGAGGCTTTGCTCAACCTGCGAGAGTTTTTCAACTTCCTGCCACTTAGCAATCAGGATCCCGCACCTATCAGGGAGTCCCATGACTCTAGGTAGGCAGTAACCTTTGCCCTCATTGAACTAATCACAAATCCCCTCCTTTTTTGTCTGATGTCTCATTCGTTTTTCAGCGACCGTCTGGTACCATCATTGGACAACATCGTCCCTTTAGAGTCAACTAAAGCCTACGACATGTTGGACATAATTCATGCAGTATGCGCACAAACATACACCTTCTAACATGTACCACAACATCTCATTTCCTTTTTGTGTGTGTTTAAAAAAAGTTCTTTTTCTTAATCAGATAGTAGATGAGAGGGAATTCTTTGAGATCATGCCCAACTACGCCAAAAACATTGTGGTGGGATTTGCCCGTATGAATGGACGCACTGTGGGCATTGTGGGTAATCAGCCCAAAGTAGCTTCAGGTAAGAAAAATATGTGAATAGCTAGCAGTTAAAATAAAATAAAAAACCTCAATCCATTCAGTCCATTTTGTACTTGTCTTGTTTGTCAGGCTGTTTGGACATCAACTCCTCAGTGAAGGGAGCCCGATTTGTTCGCTTCTGTGATGCTTTCAACATTCCCATCATCACGTTTGTGGACGTGCCAGGCTTCCTGCCAGGTATTCTTGGATAATATCCTCATGCATGTACACACAGGCTGCAGTTATGTGCAGGGCATGTTTGTCATGCTGAAGTTCATGATTTAATCTGTTTAGTTTAACGACCAGTGGTTCTCTGGTGAGTTGGATGAGACTGAACAGACCACCTGTAGAAAATCTGATAGTCTGAACCCCTATCCAATAGAACTGCTGTGTTTTCTCTCAACAGGCACAGCTCAGGAGTACGGAGGCATCATCCGACACGGAGCCAAACTGCTTTTTGCTTTTGCAGAGGCCACAGTCCCAAAAATAACCATCATTACCAGAAAGGTGTGTGAGGTTTCTCTTGCACATCTGGCTCAGCTGTTTGTTGTATAATGCCCTGCCTACAAAAAGCACCTCCAAGTTCAGTGAAATGAAACTGCCACGTTGAACTGCGAGCAGTGATGATAACTCAACACCCCAGTGTTTCTTTCAGAATAAAAGCCTCTGTAATAATTTCACTGGTAAATGGCAAATGGCCTGTATTTGTATAACGCTTTTACTAGTCCCGCCTAGGGACCTCAAAGCGCTTTACACACCCATTCACACACTGGTGGAGGCAAGCTACAGTTGTAGCCACAGCTGCCCTGGGGCAGACTGACAGAAGCGAGGCTGCCATATCGCGCCATCGGCCCTTCTGGCCAACACCAGTAGGTGGTAGGTGAAGTGTCTTGCCCAAGGACACAACGACCGAGACTATCCGAGCCGGGGCTCGAACTGGCAACCTTCCGATTACAAGACGAACTCCCAACTCTTGAGCCACGATCGCCCACTGGAATCTTTTGTCTGAATCAGCTACAAAAAAACAAACAGTTAACTTAGCATTTTATCAGTTTTGATTCTTTTACATCTGCATTCATTAACTGTCTGAAATGCTGCTTGTTGCTGAATTAATCCTTTTATTTTGGTCTTTGCATCCCAGGCGTACGGAGGAGCCTATGATGTGATGAGCTCAAAACACTTGAGAGGAGACGTGAACTACGCCTGGCCTACAGCTGAGGTCGCCGTCATGGGTGCCAAGGTACACATTACCTCTAGGTTTTTTGTTTGTCCCTTTCTCTCCTTTCTCTCCTCTCCTTTATTTTTACAGTTTTAATTTCTTTTTTTTCCTCAGGGTGCCGTTCAGATTATCTTCAGAGGAAAGGAGAACCAGACAGAAGCAGAGGCTGAATACGTGGAGAAGTTTGCTAACCCTTTCCCAGCTGCTGTCAGAGGTAAATCTGCTTTTTTTTTTTTTGACTGTTCCTGCTCTTTATCTGCTGACAGTGTATACGCCAACAAACCGAGTACATCTTTATCCGACTGTGCTTGTTTTAGGTTTTGTGGATGACATCATCGAGCCAGCGACAACTCGCAAAATGATCTGCCAAGATTTAGAGGTGCTAGCCAGCAAGAAGCAGGTCAACCCCTGGAAGAAGCACGCCAACATTCCTCTGTGAAAATGTTCTCCACACTAACACTATGGAAAGGCATTTGTATTGACTTTTACATTTCAAATGAAATGGGGGTTTTTGCAGACAGCAGATCAGCAAACTCAGTTTTCACTGTTTTCTCTCACCCACCTTTAACGGTACCTCGTGACATTGGGAGCCTGTCTATTAGATTTAGTTTACCACTCCACTGAAAGCAGCAAGTGAAGATCACTCCTGAAGTGTAATTGATTTTATATTTGGAGGAAATACTAGAGCACTCGCAACAAAATCAGGATGTGTATCTTTACTACTTTATAGTTTATATTAAATCCCTAAAAACATCTGAAATAAATGACCCCGTAGTCACACACAGCGGTCATATTGGCAACTACTGTTGATATGGCTATCTAAGAGGCCAGAGATTTAGTGTTAGCAGCAAATGCAAACATACTAAAGTTTGTTATCATGTGCAATGTTTTCAGAGTTGTTCATATACTATATATCAGTTTTTTACAGTTCGGTGCTTTCAAAAAGCACCTAAAGCATTTGATGTCCTCCATTTAGGTCAAGGAGACGTCCTTACCAACAGGAACTGTGCCTTTTCTCTGTGGCAGGCTCTGTACTGTCATCTGTAAAATAAATCATGGCCTCAATATTCTGCGTGTTTATTCATTTTCTTTGTTTTAAAAGTCATGATTGCCAGAGACGCTGGATCATATCTGGTGGAATCTCAGACATTCTTTTAAGTGTGCATGATCAGATTCCAGCTCCCACAATAGACACACAATGGGATGGAGCTGGTGTAGTGTCATAGTTTAAGGGTAAATGGTCATAGCTGAACCGGTCACAGTTTTCAACGACTTAAAGGGCATAAGGTCTGAGGGCCAGCCTGTGTACAAAATTGATGAACTACACTTCTTAATCGATACATTTTTGACTTTTTTTAAATTTAATTTAGTTTCAGTTTCCATAGTCAACTTTGTGTGTCCATCAATACCTCATCAGGCAAACTATAACATTTTTACTAAACTATCAAATACTAAAATTAAGGATATGGGTTAGCTAAAATATTTTAAATCTAATTTTAGTTAACTATAACCTTGCTCTTGGTCACCGTTCTGGCTTTGGCCTCTGTGTTCCAGTGAATCTTAGCGTTTCAGCTTGCCAAAGCATTATGGACAATTCTATCCTTCCAACTTTGTGTAGACAGTTTGAGGAGACACATTTTCTATTGTAGCATGACTGCAACCTACTAAACAAAGCAGGGTCCATAAAGGCATAGTTGGATGAGTCTGCATGTGGAAGAACCGGACTGACCCATACAGAGCTCTGACCTCAACCCCCATCAAACACCTTCAGCTTGAACTAGAATGGATACTGTCAGCCAGGACGTCTCGTCTAACATCCAGGTCCGACCTCAGAAATGCTCTTCTAGATGAATGGGCAAAAAAGTCATGCGTAGGTGGCTTAAGACTGTTGTCTATATATTGTACCTTCGGTTAATGTGTGCCTATTCAGAACACCTATAACATAGAACATATAAAACTAGGACTCTGACAAAGGCCTAATATATTCAATAATCTAAAAAAAAAAAACCCCCGAAATCCATATTGTGGTTTTAAGGAAGGTTAACTGTTCATTCTAGCTGTATCTGACAACAACAGACACCAGCCCATGAATTGATTACAGATTTTATTTTATTAAAAAGAATTTAGGTTCACAGAAAAAAAAACAAACAAACAGGCTTTTACAGTATTTTGGGGCAAATGATGTCAACTGCACTGCAGAAAAGATCCAATTGTCTTTGATTTTTACAGGACTGCAAACCAGCCAGTGAATAAAGGTTGTAAATATTGAACTGTGGGGGTGGAGGCATGAACACATTCAAAACACATTCAAACAAATCTGTCATACATAAAGATCCATCACTGCACTGGATATGAACAACAAGTCTTCCATCTTCTGAGTCCGTTAACACTGATTGCAGGTAGCAAAATGTTTTCACCTGTAAAATGAACAAACTGAAGAGTGATAGTGAACTGCGAAACGATTGCAATCAGACCTACAGCGCTTGGAAGCTGGTATCATCGGTATCCGTTGGATATGACTTACAGGTGTGGAGGGGAGGGGCTAGAATATACTTTTTAGTATGTAGGCCACAATTTGGCAACAAACAAGGTACATATTCAAGAAAAAGCTGTACAAACATCAGACAAAAACAAAAACACACTTGATTTAAAACTTTAGTACTAAAGCTACAGAATTGAAAATATGTCTTCTTTTTTTTTTCTTTTTTTTAATTAGTTCAAAAAGCCGTTATTTAGGGGTTGGAGGGTTGTGTGTGCAGAAGATTTGAGGAGGTGTGGATTCTCTCCGTCGTCGGTCAGATGTGCATCTCCACTGTTAAATAACACAACTCTCTCTTTGCTTTGACACCACATGCACACACGGCAGCTGCATCACTCGATCCTCCAGGTCGGTGTACAGCTGTCGACCTCTGTGTGCACATTCCACTGCCTAACCGAGGTCACCACCAACACTTCACACGCATATCACGCACCAGCACCAACACATACGACGACTCAGAGATGGCAGAGAGAGGAGACGGGGCAGTGGGTGGTATTAAGAGCGAAGATATAGAACATTTAGTTGGATTTAAGATGGGGTGAAGTGCAACACCAAAAGAGGGGGGTGGGGGCTGTACAGAGTGTTACGCTGCAGACTGGGAGCCGAAGCAAACAACTGTACATGTGTGTAACGGGGGGAGGCGAGGGGGGAGGGCTGTAAAAACTGCGAGTACTCGTCGGCCGGCTGCAGGATTATGCAGCCAGAGCGCCATCAGAGGTACTGCTAACAAGTGCTAAACCAACAGGCTGAAGAGGAAGAGGAGGAAGAATACAAGCAGGACAAGGCTCTTGAATAGTTCAGACTACACTGTGGATCCTCCGATCCGCCTGACTGAAGAGGGCGGATCCTCGCCTCCAGGTGAGATCCTGCAGTTTCAGAAGATCCTCTTGAAAAGCATCCTTCCATCATGTCTTACAGAGAAAGAAAAGTACTTCAAAAATGATTTTTTTTTCTTCATCTTACGAGTCTTGATTGGCAGGTGATCTGGGCTAAACCTTCCTCTTCCGTTTACTCCTGATTAGCATCCTGATCTTAGGATCTTTTCCAGTTTCCAGATCAGAACATGGGCATGCTGAATCCCTGGAACAATGAAGATGAGAAAGTCAGAAAACCTTCCCCTCCCAAAAAAAGAAGAAGAAAAAGTACATGCTCTATATAAAAAGTGCGGCAGTGTTTGCTATTTTGCTACTGAACTGGGACTTGGGACTTTAAAATCTCACCTTTATGTCTGTACTGTGAAAAAGCCAAAATGCTTTCAGAATAACTTAATTAATTTTTAATCAGTGAAACTGAATTTGATGCTTAAAATTGTTGGTTTGCTTAGCCATTTCTAAGATCAAAAGTTCTTAATTACCACGAGAATTAACTAAAATACACTTTGATGCCAGAATTTTGGTAAAAATATTCCAAATGTGAACAGGTGTTATTGTTCCAATGGCAACTTTTCAGAAACTATCCATCCCACTTTAATCAAATTGTGCTGATTGATGAAATGCATCTATTTGACCTCTACTCTGGTTTTGGATTTGACCTTCTTAGAAGCAGGAACTGAAATCCACTGGTGCAAATTTACAGTACTTATTTTTAAAAAAAATACTAAAATAATACTTTTCATTATTAAATAGTCTGTTTGTGGAACATCTATAAGTGAAACCTGCATGTCTATATGTCATAATATTGTGTGTGCATTGTTAGATTGAAAGCACATGTGTAGGAGAAAAAGCCCTTGTTTGAATTAGTGAAACTACATTAAAAACTTTAAGTGCTCAGCTAAAGTAAAAAAAATAAGTAACCATAAACAGATGACATAGAAGACATAAGCTTTTAATCTGTGATTAATACACATGAGTGTAACGTATGAAAAAATTATATATCTTGGAAATGTTAGATCAGATATATTTTAAACAGAAGCTGAAATTTGTTAAAGAAAGGACTTCTTTAAATCAGTTTTTCTGTGCTTTTGAATGCTTCATTTCTCCTCTTATCCTAATTACCTATAGTCTAACTTATTACTACTTTATTTTTATTTTGTTCAGTTTTCTTTTCAATATTTAGTTGGCAAATCATCACTCACCGACTCGTCTTCAATCATCGCTGCAGAGTCAAAGAAGTCCGGTCTTAATTCTGCTCTTTCACGTCTGTTCCTTGAAGGTGGCTGTAAAAGGTCAAATATTTTGTAAGAAGCCATGTCAGAACCAGAACGATAAAAAAACCCTGAAACCTCGTACCAACTAAATGAATAGTTTATAACTGACCAGGTCGATCACCATGGTGTCTTCAAACTCCTCGTTCATATCCTCCAGTTGGCCCCGCGATGACATCATCACATCTTCAAAGATTGGCTCTGCGTCATCCTCCATCAGCCCACGCCTGAAAGGGAATGCCAGGTTACGATATTTTGGTTACTGTGACTTTTAGGGTGGATAAAGGTTTGGACAGAATTTGTGTTTCCACTTTTACCCAACATCTTAACACTACGCTTACTGTTTATGAGCAAAAAACTTACACAGTCTGCCGGACGCCCTGATTGCTGCGAGACTTGATGTAGTTCATGCCTGTTCGGTCCTTCCTATTCACCTCTTCTATCTTCTGCTGGCCAAGCCATGACATCTGCATCTGAGGACTGAGGACAAACGAAGGCACATGTCCATTAGTTCTGCTGCTGTCTTGTAACTTTAAAAACTGGGCTAACGTTTCTATGTGCATGAACCCACTTGTGTACGAAATCATTCTCTGATCCTGGCTCTGAGTCTGGGTCAGGCATGTGCTCTGCTGGTCTGTTCTCTCTGAGGACTGTTGAGGTGAGCTGAGGAGTCTGAAGTGCCCCGGGTGTCTGCAGGGTGTCATTGCGCATCATCCACGAGCCCTCTACGCTACTCTCCTCTGAATATGAAGCAAACAGAGTAATTTCAGTTTCAGTAAGTGTCTCATCTCCTTTAAGAGATAAAGTTCAGTTAAGCCACCCCAATAAAATGGGTAATCCTTCATCTCTGCTCACCCTCAATACGTTTCTTGTGGAGTGGCGGTCGACCCTTCTTGCTGCGGACTGAACCGGTCTTGCTGCTTGAGCCTGACGTAACAGACATGTGGTCCTCGTCTCCTCCTGTCAGCAGGCTGTTTCTGTAGGAAATCAGCGGCAGCCACACGTCCTCCCGACGCTCTGACATCGACTCTGACATGAACTTCTCCAGGTACGAGTGGCTGTGGAGGCAGCAGCATTTTATAGCATTATCCTTTTTCTTTGTAAGTAATAAAACATGGCCTGGAGTGTTAGTAGCGTCATAGTGTGGTTTGCACTGTTGCCTAACAAGCAAAAGATTGCTGGTTTCATCCCGGAAGGAGACACAAATCCCGTTGGGGTTTTGTCAGGAAGGCCATCCAACATAAAAACTGTGCCCAATCAAACATGTGGAGCTACCAGCTGTGGTGACTCCCTTGTGAATAATGGAGCAGGGGAACATAGGTATATAAAAGCTGGAGTATTAGCTGATGATAAATTGGATAGAAGTACTTACACTGTCTTTTTGTCCTGGCGGATTAATTTCGAGGAGAATTCACTCAGGACTTCCAGGAAGGCCAAGTTTATAGGAGGAAACTCTGGTCCTCGAGGATTCTGGTACTTAAATGCAAACTCTATTCCATCCCTGACACAATGGAAAGACAACAGAGAGGAGAAACAATGAGAGATGGCAATAAAGAAAGCAACACAAAGTCACACGAGTACTACAACTTTACAAACAGTTAGTGTATATAACAAAGACTCCTTTAACCTCAATCTACCGTTATTAATTATTAACGGTGTATTTTTTGTACTAACTTAATTCATGTAACTTTAAAAGCAAATAAAAACTTGTGTCTGCTTTATGCTTCCTATGTGATTCTAAAACTGGTCGGTAAAAGTTTACTTAACATTTTGCTCCCAGGCTTGAATAAGTTGTTAAATTATTTAATTTCACATCCTGAACATGCAAGAATTAACCAAAATCCTGCATCAATTATTGGCATTTCAATGTAAAGACAAATTGGAATCATTCATACTCTTTTAATTTATGCTAAAAGCATCAATCTACAGCTTCCGTTTACAGAGACACCACAGCGCTCGTGATCTCACTTGTGTAGCGTGGCGACAGCCTCTCTGGTCTTGATCTGATCCAGGCCAAAGGTGAGGGCAAAGCGCCGGGCGAGCTCCTTGATGCCGCTCACGTGAGAAGACGTTCGGTCCAGGTTGGGACCCTGATCTTGCAGCAGCTCATTGAACAGCTGCAACGCACATATGAGTGCATAGGAGTTAGTGGGTATGCACAGGAGAGCACTCGTAACTTTAAGAGTACACAGAAGGAAGCTGTGAAAAAAGCACCATCACTGTCTCACCTGCTGCAGACTGAGGATGAGTGTCTTGGCACAGAGGATTTTGTCCGTCTGTCTGGTTTTACTGAGAGTCTCCTTGATGATGTCGCCATAGTCATTATAATACTGAGGCAGAGAAACGAAACTGTTAATTCGCCCAAGTTGTCTGAATTAATGCACTGAATCTCATATCACACCTAGATTTGCATCAAAGGTAAATTTAGGTGAATTAAAACCATTTTTTTTTTCAATTCCACAGTAAATCAGCTCCATTGTTGTCTCAGAAGTAGCGACATTTATATCATAACGCTAACATTAACATAACAGTGTCAGAGCGAAACACAGATATTGTTACTTGCACTGAAATTCTTGTGATGGCTTTTTATCTCACCATATTTGTTTTTTTCCAAAATTTTCTCTCTTTTAAACTATCAGCTGTTTATTATTTTTCAGCACGCATGCTACACACAAACCTTCATATAGTGTTTGAAGATGTCAGCAGCAGCAGGCATGTCTACAATGTCGTAGATGATGAGTTTACAGAAAGCTGCAAGCAGGTTTCTCCTCTTATGGAGAGCCTCGATCTTGTTGGCTTCATCCTCCTCATCTCCCTCTGCAGGCACAAAGACAGTAGTGGACAACAATGACAAAGCTCCCTACCTTCTCTCAACCTTTAGTAACAGTTAAAATCTTCTTGGATCTGAAACAGAAACCACAACATGATCCGATCTAACGTCTCTCTCACCCATGCTCTGGCTCTCATCATCCTGGTCGATGAAGACGTGGTCTAAGACGAAGTTTAGCAGCTCATTTTGCAGAGTGCTGTCTGGGTTAAACACCAGTGGCTGAAGGCCCTCTCTGCCACCAGAAATCAGCTGGTGACTGAAGATCATCAACAGGTCACAGAGAAGCATGAATGCCTAAACAAGAAACAGCAATATTGTCACAGCTTGACCAAAGAGTCTTTATTTCAAAAAACAAAATAATGATATGTAGAGATAACAGAAAACATGCATCCTTTACACAAATCGAGAGACAACGTTGATTTCAAAGCTCTTCTGTTACTCGTGACACAATAGCATCTGTTACCTGCTCTTTAACCGGTGTGTTGACATTGGACAGGCACTGCTGACACACTGCCAGGAAAGACTTGACCACTCTCCTGAGAGCCACCAGGTCATCCTGCACACAGGGAGCATCACACAGACATTGATAATCAGCCAAAATAATGAGTACTTTAGCAAGAGTCACTAATGATAGTCAGGCTAGCTGTCTTTGTCATCCTATCAGTATAAATGAAGGAATATTATAAATAATAATTCAGCAACACTTTTGATGTTTTTAACCATGTTTCAGATAAGTTATATCCTATAATGGGAGCTGAAGTCTTGGTAAGGTGTTTAAGTGTTAAATGAGACAGATTTGGGGTGAGTCCCAGACTGAGGACTGGGGCTGTCTGACAGTGAGATGGATTTCTACACTAAGCTACCCCGCTCTGCAGAAATACAGATAAGCTCTTGTCCCTCTGGGCCACTGATGCTCAGACATGGCAGCATTCACTCTGAGCCACTGACCAATGATAAAGCTAAACTCTGAGTGCGGTCTGTTGGTGAGGCCGGTTGAGCACCTTGCTGGGAACCCCCTCTGTGATCTTGACCAGCTGCCACAGGATGGAGTAGTGGGAGCACTGCAGGGCTTGGACAGCTATCTGCTCTGGCATGGAGCCCTGCTCGATGCCCGCTTTCAGCAGCCGGTAGCAATTCCCAAACAAATCCCATCGTGTCAAATCATGGGCACTGAAGGAGAAAACGAGGAGAGCAGACACTAAAATGATCACATTTATTCGGTGAAAAATTTGTTACAAAACACTGAATGAATGAATGAATGAATGAATGAATGAATGAATAATAATTCTTACAATACAAAAATGCGAACTAAATGTCTCCCTACAGATTTACACAAACCTTATCTGGTATGCTAAGCTAATAATTTCAGATTCTGTAATGATTGTCAGCCAAAGTGACCAATGATAATAATCCATATTTTTATCTTGAAACAGCTGCAGATCATACTTGTGGAAGGCTGTGAGTCGCTTGAGTGTAGATAACACGTTGTAGATATCGTCATCGTCTGCCTCCTCAGCCTGCAATAACCAACATCTGTTAGTATACAAGACTCAAATTGGCACAAATAGTGCCCGGTTTCTAATAGTCTACCCAGCCAGCTACTTTGCCTGATACCTCTTGCAGCAGCTCTTCGACCGAGTGTGCAAAACGATCGGTCATCTCGTCAATAAGCTGTGATCGGGCAATGTCCACACGGTTCATGATGGTGTACTCTTCAGAGCAGAGGATGCTATATGTCTTGCTGCAGGCCTCAAGCACATCGGCCTCTATGTGCTTCTCCACAACCAGACGGATCTGCTTTAATAAGGCGTCCAAGTGCTTCTCCATACGCCCAGCGCTGTACACGTCCAGGTCAAAGTACTGGGGGATTTGCAGCAGGTTGGCTACCTTCTCCGAGTCTGCCTGGTACTTTGGGCAAAGTAGCAGAGAGATGAGAATTAAATAAAGATGACAAAAAAATGATAGTGTATGAGGGAAAAAAGTTACAAAACTAGCACAGAAGGACTAAAACGGGAAAGAAAGACCCATCTATCAGCATGCAACGCTTGGCTTCTGTTTCTCAGTGAAATAGTGAGTGACATTTTACACATATAGCCAGCAGACTTGAGAGATTGAGGGCGCAAAGTATTCAGCAGCAATTCTCACAAGCAGATCATTTATTTTGACAAACTGATCGGTCTTCTAGCCAAGTCATTTATCACTGGTCTCTCCCTTGATGGCCATGGGCAAGCTAAGAAAAGCCTTACCTTGGACAACAGCATGGGTAAAGCCATGATGAAGTGCTCTGTCAGTTTGTTCTTATCATCTATCTGGGTCTTCCTCTCCTTTGCTGTCAGCACCTGGACAAATAAATAAATAAATAAATAAATAAATATATATATATATATATATATATATATATATACATATATATATATATATATATATACACATATATATATATACACATATACACATATATATATATACACATATACATATATATATATATATATATATATATATATATATATATATATATATATATATATATATATATACATATATATATATATACATATATATATATACACATATACATATATATATACACATATACATATATATATACACATATACATATATATATACACATATACATATATATATACACATATACATATATATATATATATATATATATATATATATATATATATATATATATATATATATATATACACACACACACAAACACACCCACACACATCAATGATTCTTTTGTTGGGACCAAAAGAATCACTTTCCCCTCTTTATATGACCAAAAAAGGTATTAATAAGTAGGAAAATTCTTGCTATTTCTGTGTTTAACAACATAACGTATTCAAGAAGTTCTCTGTCTTGCTAAAATTATTTGCTGTAGTTTTATGCACATAATTACATATTTAAAAAAAATCTGAAAAAGTGAAGAACAACAAAAGTTCAATACAACAGAATCAAAAGTACAGATGAGCATATTAACACAGACTCTGGTAAATAAGGTGGCTGCTTTTACACTTAAGTATAATACATCATCACATTTCAGATCACAGTGAATTCCCCTTCAACATGCCCACTTGGCAGGTACAGTCATGTGAAAAAGCAGGTTTTTACTGGACTCCATACAGTCCTGTGAAACCCTAAGTTCACTTTGTGATACAAAAGCTTGTAGAAACACTTTTAGCAGCTGTAATTTGAAGTAATCATTTTCTGTGTCTTTACGATCTTTATTCAGTTCATTAACGTTTGCAGGTATTTCTTTATGCACAGCTTTCTTGAGATCCTGCCACAGGATTTCATTCAAGTTGAGGTGTAGACGTCTTTACATATTGTGTTGCAATCTTTGGAATCTCTCTGAGATTTGCACGCTGTGACCTTGGGATGAATTTTCTGGAATGTCCAATCCTGGGAGGACTGCACACACACCTCATATTCTCCAGACCAGCAAACTACCAGATGTTCAGCTTTTATAGATGTGCTCAAACTTGCTGATGACCCATTAATCAAGTGCATCTGATTAATAGCACCTGGCTCATACTCTCCCCGTTAACTCATATGGAAGCAGTAAAGGTTATCACATGACTGTATAAGGTTTCATCTGCAACATCCAAAGTGAATACTCTGTTTCTGGGGTATGATATGTGTATACTTTACACACCCGTTTGCCAGTGCCTCTGCCAACAGGTGGGTGTGCCTCTGCTGCCTGTCGGATGGTGCACACCATCAGCTCGATCAGCGCACTCTCCTGCCTGTCAGACAACACTACAGGGAAAAACAGAAGACGTTTGAGCAGAGGAGAGACAAAGACACAGGAAACAAAAGAGAAACCGAATGACAGCAAAGGTCGGAAACAGAGAAAAGGATTAAGGGAGCGAAGAGTTTCAGAGAACAAGATTTTATTACATCATCTCGTCTCTCTGGTTCTCAGCGGTTGTATTTTATTTGATTCAGCTTCTCCCAAAGGAAATAAGATCAGTGTGAAATACTGTGTGCCTTACTCTCTTCTCCCTGTACGGGCTCCTCCAGCAGCAGTTCAGTCATACACTCCCAGTCTTTCAGCAACTCTTGAGAGCTTTCCCACAGAGAGTCGACAAGGTAAGCTGCATGCTCGTGGAGCTACACACAAAATCACATTGAAAGAGACTTCAAACTGCAGGCATCATTCTGGAACTACTTTGTGTTTGTGAGTGCCCAACATCTAAAACACACACGGTATGCTGATAAGATGTGTGTTTTCATGAGCGTTACCTCACTCTCCAAAAA
Organism: Neolamprologus brichardi; assembly: GCF_056152115.1. Taxonomy (NCBI): domain Eukaryota; kingdom Metazoa; phylum Chordata; class Actinopteri; order Cichliformes; family Cichlidae; genus Neolamprologus; species Neolamprologus brichardi. The sequence goes on along the minus strand of NC_142122.1, from coordinate 10,467,398 downwards.
GAACAGCACTAGCATACGGATGAGATTCCCATTGGGACTGCTCCTCCCTCTGCGTTTAGCCAGCGCTTCTTCTGCTTGCGGGTCATGGCGACTGAATAATCTGACAGCGAGTGAGAAACAAACAGAATAAGAGTTTTACAAATGGAAGACTAACAATGTTATTACACCATAAATGCCCTAATTAGACTCACTTTCTGTGAAGAAACTCTCCAGCAGCAACAGCGACCGGCCGGTGAGCAGAGTACACCAGGTGGTACACATTCTCACAGTCCTCGTTGGACAAAGCATCTTCACTGCCCCTGCAGCAGACAATTTGCACACAGGTTAATCAAGTTTAAATCAATCAGAGCTGGTTGTAAGAACAATATTAAACACTTGAAATAACTGAAAACGCCCAGAGGATGAAAGCAATAATTAAAAATTAACAAAATATTGCATATAAAAAGAAGTCAAGGGAAATAGCAATCAAAAACTATTAAACTAGTTCACAGTAAACTACCCAATCTATTTGTGAGTGTGACTGAGATCATCTCCTCAGCTAAAGTAACCCAGGAACTGAGTGTTCAGTACATGATAATCCTCATTTTAAGCATGTGATGATAGCCAAAATATAATCTTATGATAAAATGCTGACCAGAATCGAAAAAGAAAAGAGTTTCATATGTAGGCATGCAAAAATACAGAGAAAGATCAAAGCTACTCACTGCAGAATGAGTGTGACCAATCTAATGGCCTCTACAGCCACGTCATACTCCTTATCCAGTGTCATTGATACTATTCGGTCCTGCCAAAACAGATAAAGTTGAGCAGAGAAACAACTGCAGAGAACTAGAATAAATAAGGAGAAACAAAAGAGAATTCAGAAAACTAAAAAAAAAATCGAAACACTGCCCATGTCTACTGTGGAGTTGCATGAAAGCAGCCTCAGTTCTCGCTGCTAGCGTTACCTTGAAGCGGTTAGTGAAAAGCTCTAGTTTGGGGAACAGTTCTCGGTTTGTGTACAGGTTCTGCAGAGCCTTCAGGCACTTCAGACGCACTTCTCCTTGCTAGAAAAAAAAAAGAAATTGGTTCAAGCTGTTCAAACATCTTAAATAAAATCCTGCTGTGGTGGACTACACATCTACCATTCTGTATCTGTGAAAATATCATTCATCCCCTTGCATTAAATCCAGTGGTAAATATCAGCCAAGGGTTGTACAAAAACTCCTAAATTTGCTTACTCTATCATGTAGAGTCCAACCAACATATTTTAGGTAACTATCATTAAGAAATGCGTCGCTGTACATCTTCATCCACACGCCGATTTCCTCAATACAGATGGCCCGAATTTCAGCGATCGCATCCCTAGAAAGTGAGAAAAACAGAATCACCAAAAATACAAAAAATCCTATTCTTAAATCCTCATCAGTAAGGAAGGTGACATTTAGAGTGTGTACCTGTAACGATGCACAAAGATGCCCTTGAAGATGGAGTTCATCATGTTCTCTATTTCATCTTGGTTTTCCTGGAGCTGTACAAGAAAAACTCAAAGTTAAAGACAGTGCTGAAACTGAAAAGGACATTTTCAAACACTCGGATTTACAGCTAAGTAGTACCACACAACCACCTATGATAATCTGAGACACTTAAAAAGTAGATTCTTCTGTGATATCGAACCCAAACCCACCTCCTTCCTCTTCTGTAGCAGCAGTTCCAGCTTCTCGTTGGCACGTTTGCCAGCTATCTTGTTCCTCTCAGCCTCGTACTGTCTCTGGGTGTTGTCCTGGTGAATGCTCAGGTTCAGCGCTACATTTACCAGTGCTGTCATCAGCTTCATTGCTATGGAGAGATAACAGCATTCAAAACCTTTAGACATTTCGTCCTGGGAAATACACTTTCAATCTACCTAACAAAAGTGTGCACAAGTCCAGATTAAGCTGTGCAAAGTCAAGCAGCAGAAAGTTAATAAATAACTGTTAGCACAAGACACAAAACAGACCTAGACGCAGCAAATTATTAGTTGTTTTTCTGTCTTTATCACCACAACGAGCTTATTTTGATCAGTGCTAAGCAAATGTAATTATTATTATCTCCCACTGTAATATTACTTGTGTTATCAGCCCATGTGGAGGTATATCTGGAACAATTACTGCTTGCAGTTCAAACAAATATCATGTTGTTGGTACCCGCTAACGTGGACGTGTGCCTGAAGGCTCGCACTTGAGAGTCAGACAGTCCAGTGAGGAGGGAGATCACAGTGTCCATCATGTACTCGTCATAGATGATGCTATACTGACACTGACGGATCAAAACGCTGATAAATTCGCAGAAGTTGTAACGGAACTTTTTCCACATAGGTCCTGGCATGGTGAGAGGATAATCCCCACTATCCTGTTGAAAAAAACAAAAACAAATAACAGACAGATTACAGTTATTTTAACTTCTTGTTCTTTGTTTTTTTTTGCTCAACTCAAACACGATACAACAATAAACTGATTTGAGCTGTCAGTTCGATATCATCAAATTTGTCCACACGTCTTCAACAGAGTGTAATATATGTGCATAACTAAATAATACAGCAATGCACGCTCACAACTATTTCATTTCTGCTTATTTTAGCAGATAATTACCTCATCAAACTCCTCGGTCATCTTACGGATGATCTCTGCATTCTGCATGTTCCTGAACATCTCAATCCTCACGGTGCCTGGTTACAACCAAAAACAGCAGATTTGGTAGATTTGTCTATAATGCATGCACACAGGATGACAGATTTAGGTAAAACACGCCTACCTTTGCAACCTGAGCACTGGATGAAAAAATTGATCAGGTCTAGCAGCGCCAAGTCTCTGTCCTGTTTATATGACTCAATCCACTCATCCACTACTGACTGTATACAAAAAATAATAATCAAATGACAAAGACAGTGAGAAACATAAATTTACAAAGCTTCAAACAGATGTAATACATTATAATATCTGATTACATACTTAAATATTTTATTTACACTGATGCTTATGAAATCAAACCTGTGTTCACCGACCTGCATGGCACTCTTTCCCAATTTGACCACTTCAAATAGAGTGACTGGGTCTCCCCCATCTCCGTTATGTTGAGCCACACCGTTGGCTTTCCCTCGCCCTCTGGCCACACTCATAGTCTTGTCTGTCGGCGACTTCCGTGGCTTCTTATTGGATGTCTGAAATCAGGGAAATGTCAGTTAGGAAGTTTGTCAAGAAACCGTTGTATGTACACCCATCCCCAAACACAGACTTGCACACAATGGGAAATATAACAGCTTCTTCCTACACCACCCATCACACACTTCAAAACCACCAGACACAATCAGAGACATGCATTGTCTGTTAACCAGATTTTTTTCCACAACTTTCCCCTTTCTTAACAAACTCTTGTACCGGTGCTTGTTTGCCGGGTCTCCCTCTCTTCTTTTTTCCTTTCATCTCTGGATCTTCCATCTCACTTATGCTCATACTTATTCCCACAGTGTCTGTTGCCCCAGACTCATTGGATGAGTCCCTGAAAGAGCAAATCACAAATGCATTTCATTCATTAGCGTTTAATGATTGTATTCATTAGCCAAATTAAATATTCAATTCCACTGACAGGCAAACAAATGAATTGGGTGAGTTAAAAACAAACAAAAAAACCCCCAAAACACTAACGTACTTGTCACTTTGAGTTTAGAACACTATAAAGGTCAAACAAAAACATGTCTTCCCAAAGATCGTTTTAAAGTAGCATCCAGTCCTACAAATATCTTTCATCAGCTACAGCAAACAAACCTATAAGGCCAAATGTGATAAAACATGGAATCTAAAAGAAATCATTATTCGCTTCCAGGCCAGGTAGCCTAAAAAATCTAAAACAATTACTCATGTATTCTTTTAAATTAGCCTGATTCTGGATGAGTGGACGATGAATGGATAAAATAACCAATTAAAAAAACAAATTTAATGCCAGATTGTTGCCAAACTGACAGTTGCCCTTTATAAAAACTCACTGCAGGACAGGGAGCTCTGAGGTGATCATCCTGGTCAGTAGGGGGACTGATGACCCGTGCAATTCTTCTTATGGGTCTCTTCAGGTGTGAAGGAGGTGGTACAATATGACAAAACTGGTTGGAGGGAAGGGGGGGTGATCTGGAAGGTCAGAGAGGAGAGGCTCCAGGACGGACTGAAGTTAACTTTCTTCAGCTCCTGAAAAGAAACAGAGAAAGAAAGATTTATTATGATTATAGTTATAATACAGATTTGACAACCTGTTAACCAGTAACAGCCATTAATGACAGACATTCTGGTGTAGATATACAAATACATATATGCAACATTCAGGCATTATTCAAGGGTAGCTCTCACATTATTGATGAGGTCCTAAAGTGATTGCCTCATTCAGTTATGATTCATTAAATAGAACCGGGATCTAAATGGTTTGAATATTAAATCACTGAATACTTTTATGAGATGTCTAAGTGTTCATTGTCCAAAGAGAGTCGACTATAAAATGTCACTGAATCCAGAGAGAGGCTGTTCAATCACTTGCTGTGGAAAATGAGCTGTCAGTGTGGAAACGGGGAGAGGAAGACACCAACTGGTCAACTTGAGAACAACAACAGCAAAATCTCGAGTTGGGTGGAAAAGATTTGCACACAGTGCTGTTGTCAAACAATTTAACCACAACCCACTGACACTTAAAGAATGAGCACATTTCATTAATTTAGTGAACATCTTCTACTGACTTAAGAAAAGCTCAGCTCAAAACTTTATAAACTCCTAAATTCTGTGAGTTATGTTAAAAACACTGCAGAAACATGATGTATTACCCTCTAGTTAAAGAAAAATGGTCTTTTGACAAAAGCTGGGGAAAGTATGATGTCAAATAAAGTATGGCAGAAATTGAAAAAAAAAAAATCTGGGATTCAGTGAATGATGGAGATAAACAAATAATCTAAAAATGCTTTTCGTTTCATTTTCATGAGCTGACAGCTAAGCTAGATCCTCATTCAGAAGGAAGGCAGCTAAGTGAATTATAACATTATTTGTTGACCTGTTCATATGCTAATGAGAGCAAAGAGCAGAGGGTGAGCAATACCACTGTCAACCTGAAGAGGCAGTATGATCCACAAAGTCCTCTGCCCAGCATCTATCTCCAGACTGCCTGACTGTGTTTAAACTGGGAAAAGTGGGTTGAGAAAAATCAACTGACACTCATTTAAGTCACAGCTCAGTTCCAATCTAGTTCAGTTAATCTACAGAGTGTTTTAGTGATCTATTTTCCTTAGAGTGTGTGTGAACGCATACATGTGTGTTTGAAAGTAGGTCTGGGCAACAGTAGGGGGCAGGCTAAGAGAGTGTGTATTTAAATACTGTCTTCCACACAGTGTTTGTACTGTGGAATAGCATGGGCAGGAGAGCCCCCTTTTCCCCCCATGATGAACTACACACGCATACACACACACACACAGATCTGAACAAACTGTACAACTGCAAGAAACAGACCAGCTGAATTAGATCAGCCAAATAAGGATTTTAATAACTAAATACGGATAATGTGTAACCCTCCAAGTAGCTTAATTAGCTGCAAAATATAATACACATAGTAACACTTCAAAAGACAGCAGTGAGCAAAGGCTTTTAACAGCTGGGAATTTACATGCACATTTGCATGCACATAAGCTTTTAATTGATTCTGGCCTGCACAGGCGCAGAATAGCAAAACAAAAGAAGCCTAATTCTGTTCATATCATTGTGCACATAAATTACCTGAACGTTTTCTGGCACGCAAACGCTGAAAAAAATCTAGATAAGCAAATCCTGTAAAAGTACATTTATAATTAATGTGCAAAAGTCAGATGCTGCATGCAAATAAAAAACGAAGGAGTACTTATAAACTTACAAAATAGTAAATGTTTCCTCTCCATAGATTTAAATAGCATAAAATGTTTTATATTAATATGTATTAGATATACTTGCATGCACATAAGCTTTCAACTGATAGAATGGAATAGTATAAAATGATTTGTATTCATGTGTACGCGCTGTATTGGGGCAGCTGTACCTCAGAAGGTAGCGCAGGTCATCTACTGAACGGAAGGTCAGTGGTCAATCCCTGTCCAGTCTGCAAATATCCTTGGACTAGATACTAAACCCAGTTGTTCTCCCATGCATCCAATGAATGTGTGTGAATGAGGTATGTTGTATAAAGTGCTTTAAGTGCTCTGGGAGAGTAGAAAAGCACTACATAAGGATCAATACACTTACCATGTGAATTTCTGTCTATGCGGACAGCAACAGATATGTGATTTTCAATGTTTTAACACAGTTATTTGCTGAATTTTCAGAAACAGATTGCATGTAATTGCCAACTTGACCCTATTCGATTGCTGATGTCACACTAACTCCATCTTATGGCAACATTTATGACAGTGTTGTTATGTTCGACAACTCAACAACAAAATAAGAACTTAAGAGTACAACTTTATCTTGTTATATACTTTGCAGGTAAAAATAAATACATGTTATTTCAATACTCAACATATCACTAAATGTTAAAAATCACATTATATTGTGAGTCAAGTATTGTGACAACTTCATGTCATGGGCTGTCTGGCGATTTCCACCTATAATCTTTAGCATTAGGTATGAAGTGCTTGAAGGTTTCAAGTGGAATAATGCATAAAATAAGCTGTGAGCAAAATAAAAACTGAACCCCACCATTTATGGGTATGTGGGAGGTGGATGACAGTAAATCTGACGGTAATTGACAGGGCACTGACCAAAGACGGTGGCGGTAATGAGTTGTTATTTAATTTAGCGCAATCATCTTGAGTGACTTTAATTTGCAGATTCATCTCAATACAACACTTCACATCATTCAGAGTGCCAGCTGAAGCCGAAAATAATTAAAACGCTGATGTGCACCGCAAAGGCTATTTTTCACTTGAGACTTGTAATCAGTGGAACTAAATATAGCTTATTATTACTAAGGGATCACAAAATGTAGCGAGGTAACAGCTCTGCAGCCACATCCAGACTGACAGAGCATAGAAGAAAGAAGGCAGGACTGCTCTTATGTAACTTCACCGCTGCCCCACCCAACAACTCTCCCCTCTAGAGTCGGAGACGCCAACCCCACCTCCACCTCAGTCCCTCTGAATTTCACAGACTGTTATGTCTCAGCTGTAAGTTCTTCTTCTTCTTCTTTTTCAAACCCCAACATGCTTTTCCTTCCCTTTCATCATCAGATTATCTTCCTCCGAAGGGACAGAAGCCAACTTCATTTGAATCAATCCTCTTGTCATGTTTTTTCTCAGTGAGCTATACAGTCAGGAAGAGGAAAAGGGTGTGTGTGTGTGTGTGTGTGTGTGTGTGTGTGTGTGTGTGTGTGTGTGTGTGTGTTACTGAGAGCTGGGAGCCTGCCTGACCCACTATCGACCAACAACTAAATAATCCTCAATGCACATTGGCTCCTCAATTTCTCTGCACTCTCTCTCTCACACCCGCACAAACACACATGCACCCAAGAGTGTAGACACTTCAACAGTAGACTATGAATAATTTGCAGCGAGTCTCCTCAACTACTTGGTTTTGGAGGACACGAAAGAAGCTGCCAACAGCATCCCGCCCTCTCTCTCTCCTGAAATCCACTTAGACAATAAATGTATAAGTGTACGCAGCATGAACTGTTATGAGTATTTTTTCCATTGCAGGCTAACTACAGGGAGATAGTGGCACTGAGTAGTCCCATGACGCTTGGTGTTCTGCAAACACCACTTAGCCACCACATTATAACCAGCTGCCTGATATTGTGCAAGTTCCCCTTGTGCCACCGCTACTCCAACCAGTGGATGGAAAAAGGTCCTCTGTGGGGGTGTTGCAAACCATATGAAGATGTTGCCAAGGGGATTTTTTTTTTTTTTTTTTGAGGTGAAGCTTAAACTGATTTGAGTCATTTACTCATTAAATGATTGTCCTTGATTGGAATAGACTTGGTAGTTACTAGCCACTTCAAATTGACCTGCAATTCTGACCCAGCCATAACAGCCATGCAAGATAACAGTGACGTCTCCTTTCAAAATGTATTACGTATGAACAGCTTTGTTTTGATCTGTTGAGCATATATTAAACAGCTTCCAAAAATGGGGAAACTAGACATTTACAAATTTTCTAGGAGACCTTAAGTATTAGTGGTAAACTGGAAGATCATGGAATGGAAAAGTGGCCATATTTCCATTGCAGGACATCAGGACAGGTGAGAGGTGGTGCAAGGTCTACAGGACTGGACAGTACACAGGACAACGAAAACCTTAAATTGTAACCCCCCAACAATTGGCAACAAATTGTTGTCTTTTTTTTTTTTGCAATAAACATAGTTCTTGTAATGAACTTTTGTAAGTATTTCCACACAATAACTTAAATATTACAATGTCTGACGATACTTTTGTTGAGGTTTTCAAAGTTGCTGCTTAGAAGTACCGAACAACCCCTACAGAGCTCCTGGACAAGGTGGTGGTCGCCCTATAAGAATATGCTAGTTTTTAAAAAAGAAAAATTGCCGTCATGGCAAACATGAACATCATGTATAATTATGATAGAAGGAAAATAATAACAAAAACAAACAAAACAAAACTACACACATGTAACATATTCAGGATGTAAGTATAGCCGCTAAAACCATAAAGTAAAGACTTCTACTCCAGAAACAATTATGGTCTGTTAAGTGACTTTATCCTCAGTTTGTGCGCAACACTGTGTGTGAGTGTGTGTGAACTTATGAGCGAGTGTGAGACAGAAAGACAACGGGCGAGCATCTGAGAACCACTTAACATGCATGACATGTTCTCTAGGAGGCAGGCCGGCGTTGCTATAGCAACTAGTGTGGGTCATAAGCCCGGCGGTGATGGCATATTTGATTGGCTGCGTGGAGACAGGAGGGACCATAGTTAAGAGGGGAGAGCAGAATAGAACGGGACAAGTTACATATCCAGTGAGTTCTCCATGAAATCTGATTTAAAGACTATTTCAGCACTCTTCCAGTGTTGGTTAAAGTTGTTTTGACATTAGCCTCTCCCTCACTGGGACATCTACTTTGAAGTACCCTCGCACACATAAACTAAGCTTGACGTCTCCTTCCTCACGGGCAGCTTTCAGTCTCATTCATAATGCAGCAAAGACTTGGGCAAACGATTAAAAGTTTATTTTTGCACAGAGCCGACCACGCTGTAAATATGTGGATGTGGAAACCACAACATGGCCTTACAATTCCTTATTAATAAAACTTTTAGGTTGATTTGGTGAGACTGCAATTTAAATGATTGGAAAAACTGCATGTGAAAAAAAAAAATACAGCATATTTCTAACATCTAACTGGATTTTTTGTATGATCTCGGTGCCTGTAGCCATACACCCTCTCCGAAGCACTCATGCAAGTATTTTTCAAGTAGAGCCGTTTTCTCTGATAAAGCACAGATAAACTGGCTTTATACTCTGTCCAAACTGCTTGTAAGGATGTCCCTTCCACCTTACCAATATGAGATTAGCAGGATCTGTGTCCCACTGTTTCTGTAACTTACCAAAACAGACGATTTGCACAAAAAAAGAACATAAAACACAACTACACCAAGTATAACAGATGCACAATTTAACCAGAAAACATACAGCCCATCCAGCGAGTGATGTGCTGGAATCATATTAGTATAATTTATAGAGTAATAAATCAATTCCAGTGCCAGAGACTACTACAGTGAGGAAAACCTTGACAGAGAAGCATCAATAAAGCTTCATAAAGCAGTTTTCTCCAAGCTAATGTTTTTCGAGGTCACTTTTTACCTGCCTGCTGTGAAAGATTTTTATTTTTAATTAACGCTTTTACTATGAGCAATGTTACATAACATCAGAAGAGTGTCTTATGAACTACCATGACAACAGAAAGCTTATTATGTTCTTTGAAAAATTAACCTTTACATATTTTTCAGGTGAAATGTGGCTCAATTCGACATCTGGCAGCAGTAAAAATATCATAAATGTCATTCCTTTAGAATGAAATTCGATTACCTTTCCCTCAAATACACAAAAATGGAAAAGATTACAACATTTTATACCGTTGTAAAAGGTGCTACAAATTTTTGTACAGTCAGCCTGTTCCAGGCTAAATTTGTATCTACTCGGATGGACTTCAACCCTTAAGGACCCACAGTGACACTGGTGTCACTGCCTCTTTACACTTAGAGACTTGGTTATATATGATTCATTTGATATAAGACCCCCGTAATTTTCATGAAAGTAGAAATAGGTCTGGGCTCTTAAGGGTTAAAGTTACTCGTTTGGGTCAAATCAAGAACAATCCTGAAGCTGTACAAGTCATGCCTGTGTGTCTTTTTTAATGGGATCGTGTTGCTAGAGTTCAACTGACCGTGTCACCACATCTGGCCAGGTTTCTACAGGGACAGGGACCAACTGGTCTTTGGGAATCTTTAAACAATAAAATGGTAAAACAACGTAGGAGTGATCATACATGATGCACACAAGGAACAGATGGTGCTCTCACACAGACTCTTTGTATTAGGGTGGCACAGTGGTGCAGGGGTTGGCACCGTTAACTCACTGTGAGAAGTTTCCTGGTTGTTTTTAGGTAAACTCTGCATGTTCTCTCGATGCCTGCGAGGGTTTGTGGATCCATAGTTAACACTTTGAGAGCTTAGAAAGACCAGAAAAGTGCTAAACAAATGCAAGAACTGTTAGCGCCTGCAGTGGATAATCAAATAAGCAAATCAGAATCTATTTATTCTGAGATCACTGACATTAAAACAGGATTTATAAAGAGGTTTTTGGGTGGGTGTCATAATATAATAAAGGCACTACAGCTGCCATTTCACTGAGTGTGAGAAACACGTGTCCAGGACATACACGCACAGATGCTATGATTGCATAGATCACTTTTTAATGAATTGTTTTTAAGTGTCCTTTGTGTTTTCAGTGTCAATTAATGTTAGCTAATGCTAGTATTGCTCATTACAGACGATCAAAATGAGGATTTTTATATGAGGCAGAAGTGAGAGTAGTGTTTAACAGTTGTAATCCTTACATAATAAACCCAGGCAGCTTGCCATTTTCACTTACAATATGTGAATCATTATGGCGGTTATGTTTTCATGTCTTGGGTCATATTATCACACATCAGTAGAAGATTTTCTCTAAAAACGAGTTTTGTGAGGCCTAAAACAAAGCCAAACAAAGCACTCTACCTGCTCTCTGAAGTGTTTTTAAGGGTTAATCATCCATTTATTAATATTAGATGTGCTATTTATATATTCTAAATACATCTGTAGTTTAAAATTTGGTATAGACAGTTATGAGGGAACAGTTGGCCCATGCCCAAACTGGTAAAGGCCATACCGTGAAAGCATGACATATGAACAGCATGTAAGGGTTGGGAGAGAGAGAACTTGTCCTTCCATTTAACTGTTTTCTCCACAGCAACATAAAAGAGTGCAAGGCCAGTCTCTGTGTAGCTGGTAATGATTTGTAATAACTTGTTACAATGATCACTCAGCAGTGTGGATGCCAGCACTTTTACCACCTGCGTATAAAATTTCCACACAAATGAAATGTAAATGTTAAATAAATTCACATAAAATAGCTAAAAGAAAAAGTGCTTCCACTTAGCACACAGATAAACATCTGGTAGGAACCCTCCAGGGCTTAAAAGTAAAGGAAGCCAATGATGTGTCAGAAAATGCAGTTCCTCAAAAGGCCACTTGAGGCTTCAATGCGAGTCAACCCAGATAAAATTCACCCTTTGTAACATTTTAAATGTTACAAAGGGTGAAGTTTAAATGATTCACTGGTTTAAATTGTAATCAGGATTGAAGCTGTAAAATATATTAGGGGCAGAGCCATTTTCAATGATACCACAAGCTTTAAATTGTGGGGGAAAGAAAGAAGTAAAGAACAGAAATATGGCACTATTTTGCTCCATATATTAATTTGAGAAGCACTCACACTTCTCTAAATACAAAGGTTCTTTTCTGTTATGCACCAACTGTTCTATGATAATGATTTTCTCCGTTGCTCCTTTAAAGTATTTTCATAGAACCAAAAAAAAATAATTGTTTTTCTTTACACTTTTAATTGTTTATGGGCCTTTAAAACCGGTTTTAACAGTTGGGTTTATCATTGCTTTTACCTCAACTCTAAATATTTCTCCAAAAACTTAAAGAAGCGTTACATACACCTTACTGCCACCGTGGTCCCTGCTGGGAGATTCTTCTGTCAGCTAAAACCTGCACTGTGTCTGCTATAATTGGCCATTATCTCCAGAGACATAGTGTGACAAGTTTCCAACACTCTAGGCTACAATGAGACTTAAAAAGCAAGACTGGATTCCTACTACTAACATCAGGATGAAAGAAATAAAGGCTGGCTTGTCAGGCACTGCTCACTGCTCGTGAGCAGCCTGAATATATAATATAACCAATATAATATAGCCAATATAACCAATCCAGCCTTGCATGCTATTTCTGTCTCTATGCTCAAAAATAAATAAATATATATATGTTCATGAGACTAGTCCACAAATGGATGTCCTGGAGGATTCACATACTTGCTTTAATGTGGCATGGAGAACAAGTTGTTGAGTGAGCGGCTGAGGTCAATATTACAGTTTCTGAGATATTTCAGGGATTGTGTTGCAGGTTATTAACACATCTCGCTGGGCCCACTGATGAGAGAAATATGTAAATTTCACAAATAGGATTAGCGTCACTGCAAACAAAGAAAGAACAGGTAATTTGTAGGATAGAACAGAATTTAAGTTAATTCAGTGATTAGAACAGAAAGCGATTCAAGGCATTTTGCAAGTCAATGGAGTTTAAATCTCACCTTAATTAAGATAAAACATATAATACCCCCCCCCCCCTTTTTTTTTTTTTAAATCTTGGTTCTGTCACTTTAAATATACAGCTGGAAGAAACAAAACAAAGTAAGTGGCTTGTCAAAGTATGAAGACATCCACAGGATTGCAGCAATGGAAAAAGTACTGTTACAGTTTATATTTTGGAGATGAGGTGAATGTTTGAATGAAGATTAGGCTGAAATTACTTTAAGGCACTGGAGCTCAACAAAATGCATTTTAAAATGGTTGTTGAGCTGACTGATTGCAATCACAATGTTTACGTTTCATGTTGACATTTGTTCACAGATTAAGCCCGGCCCATTAAATGATGTCAAACAACAATTTGAAAGGTACAGAGTATGAAGTTAAGAGTTCCTCTCTGGTTATTTCCCAGCTCATCCCATTTGAATCAGTTCATAATGACCTAATTTCTCCTGACATAATCGGTATTCCTCGTGCTTCCAAAACTACACCTAGCTGACCAACAAGTAGAAAGCTTTGCAAAAGCTTAGACATTTCTTATAACCTGTTTGTCCTTACTGATTTAAAAAATCCATTCATACTTGTACTTTCAAAAATGTACTTTCATGTACTTTTCAGTCATCTTTTAACACTTCAACTGCTATACTATTTATGAGTTAAATGTAAAACAGTTAATATGAATTACTATCAGGGCACCAGAACCTGAGTAAAACGCCTCTGCTATGGCTGTAAGAGAGCCGTCATCTATCAGCGTTTTACTGATAGATACTTTTACTTTTGTCCATGACGCGCTTACCTTCAGGGTCATACTTCACATGAAGACCAAAATAGTTCCAAAGGCCAGATCTGAATGAGGGTGGGGGAGGTTCAATTTGCCATGTTGCAACGAGCTTAGCTTCTGTCTTGCTAGCTTGCACTGCGCTAAGTGGCTCTGCGCTCGACAGTGCAGCCTAGTAGGGGTGGGGGAAAAAATCGATACTGTGTAGTATCGTGATATTTTGTTTGCTAATAATGTATCGATACAGGGACAGCAGAAATCGATATTTTGTTACAAAAAAGGTTTTTGTGCTCTGACTTCAGAGCATGTTGATCCTTTTTCTGAGCAAGAATCCTGACATTCCTTCACTGTCCAAATGTGACAGTTTACTTATTTTAATTTAAGACATGTTTTATTTTAATTAAGTTTAAAACTTTTTTATTTAATGTAAAATTATATTTTGTTTTAATTTACTTTCAGATTCTTCAGTTGGTGAATGGGCTGCATAGTTTTCATAAATTGCATAGTTCAGAATAGCTATAATTGTACCAGATGGTTGCATTCAGTTAAGTTGGACTAGACTGTAATACAAACCGTTCAGTTTGTCAACAATAAAACTGACTAAAATGAGAGAAAGACTGAGTGTGAGACTTTGATATTAGATAAAATGAATATTGGTAAAGTTTACCTTTATGTACAGAATCTAAATATCACAAAATATTTTTAAAAATTGCAATAATATCGTATCGTGCATTAAGTATTGTGATAATATCGTATCGTGGGATGTATGGTGATTCCCACCTCTACAGCCTAGGTGGACTAGTCGAACGCAGATCCACTGAGCTCTCAACACAGACAGCATCGTCAGAAGAAAAGTTGATAAAATAAATTAAAAATTTTGTATTGTTCAATACATATGCGTACCGAACCGAAAGCACTGTATCGAACGGTTCAATATTGATACGAGTATTGTTGCACCCCTATGAGAATAATACATTTTTGACTGTGGCCTTCAACGAATCAAACTCACATCTACTTCTAAACAGACAAAAGTAAAAAGGTGCATTTAACTTCACTTTAATATACAATTTAGGCTTATTTTAAGCCATAATTTCTATTAAAATAGAAACTGCTCTTCTTGAATCAATAAATGCTGTATACAAGACAAAGCCAAGACAAGACTGTCAACTATCTTGTTTAAGCCTTACAGTAGAAAATCCAGCTGAAGGAAGCAGGAGAGGAGTTTTTCTCTGTTTATATTACAGCCAAAAGCTCAGCGAACACACCACTATGCAACAGGCTGGCAAACGCTAAAGCAGCTTAACTTGGTTTCTTCAGTATACTATAGCAACTGATCTTCTGAGCAACCGTTACACAGAGCTCGGATTGAAACGGATTTGCTTTTACACTTCTTTCTGTTACTATGTTCAAAACTGATCTGTACAATAATGTGGGGCATGCTGACTTATTAAAACTGAATGGACTGTTATGTATGGGCAAATTGTCAACGACTGCAAAGCACTGATTTCTACATGGCTTTCGGGATAGAGTAATTTTCTGCTCAACGACCGTTTAGCAGTTTAATTATTTTGTAAAAAAAGGATTCAATTTGGGCAAGAATCTGGCCTATAAATTCGCCTCAGCTGTGATCTCTAACTGTAAACCAGCATCAGTGTCTCCTCTCTGTGTGAATGTGGTCTCTACAATATACATTCGACACCACTTTTTATGACAGCAGACGCTATAAAGAGAACGTGGCACAGTGAGGTATCTCTGCTCTTTAGTCATACGTGATTTATCCCTGAAGAGTCCTACAGCAGTGTCAAGGGTGAATGCTGGCTGCTCAAGGATATTGGTCTACTTTAGTCGGGCAGGGTTTAAATGGATTCAATTAACTTCAATCTTGGTGGACCTAGTGGCCTGAGGGATCATCCAATGATGGGAAAATGAGAGGGTCAATCCCCCAGACGGCACACCAAAATAACACAAGCGTCCTAACATACTGAGAGCTAAGGAAATGTGCTTCACAAGCTTGGCTGTATGTGTGTACACTTTTGCTAAATTAAGCAAAATGTGCATATAGCACTACGAACTGATGAAATGCTGATTTTACCAAAGGGCTATAACAAATTCCTGATGTCTGTTGAGCTGATTAAGCTGTTGCCTACAAGCACCTGAAAATATACAAGGTAGACAAATTGCCTAGATGATCTGGGACGGTGTCATAAAGCACTGCAAACATCTACAGCATGCACGTGTCAAGTATACTGCAGCAGGTGAATGTAAGACAAATAGTCATCAAGTCAGAATTACACATGAAGCTGTCTAAGTTGGAGAAGAGAATGAGGAAGTGCCCGTTTTCTCACAGCTGTCAGTTGCTTAATCTTGTTATTATCTTCTTATTTTTTGCTCTTTCTGATCTTTCATTCTTCTGCAACAAGTAAGACATTATCATGGAGCTGAAGTCTTTATTTTTAATCAGAAACACTAAGCAAAAACCATAATGGAAAATTTCATAAATCCTAGAGGAGAGATGACATGTGGGTAAATGAAAAACCCATTAAAATAACATTAAAGCAGATCTAGCTCACTTTGCTTCAAAGTCCACTGGACTTTGCTGAGAATACGTATGAAATCATTCCAAAAACAAGCATTTTTTGAAGTGCAGATTCACTGTACAAGTAGCTGCAGTGACGAAAATCATTAAAATTGGCTTAGGTCATAAGACTAATGCCTACAACGATCAGTGAGAAGCTTTGAGACACAGCCCAAATGTAATTAAGAGAGAAGCACTTACAGGAACGACTTGCGTCATCTGTGAATGGCAACAAGCGGTTGTAACTGACATACTGTATGATGGATAATTAAACAGAACATAATATTGCCTGCAATTACAAACCACTGGAGGAAATCTGGTAAATACGAGGTGTTTTCTGTTGTACAAAACATTTTGGCGAGTGGCCAACACCCAGTCAACAGTTCAACTCTGAATAAGCTCAGTTTTAAGACTTTGCAGCTGCAGGGCCAGTGAGCCCATGCAACATTACGATTAGGAAAACATGTCAGCTTTAAATATTTTAGTTAGCCCAGACCACTTCTACTTGTCAGACCCAGCAATAGTTATTTTTTGTTACTGAAAATGCTTCAGTGAGCATCAGATAGAGGAGTCCTTCTATACCCTGGTACCTCATCGCAATAGAGCAGCTCACTGTTCATTTCTGCAAACATCCGTTACAAAGTTGGGGTTTGGGTTTGCTCAAATACTTTTGGGAAATTATAAACATCTTTTATTTCTCATGGTATTTTCTAAATTTATGATATTATCAGATTTCAAATGAGATCTTTTTTGTGTGAGGTGCAAACAGAAAGTCATTAAGTTTCTGTGATAAATACAGACCTTAAAGCCATCATCGCCTTGTAATAAGTAAAGTTAAGTCTTAATTTAATCAAGTCTGCCAGCTTCTCACATTTAAGGTGTGAAATACAAGATGAAAGTCAAGAAACAATTATGACAGAAGAAGGAGAAAGCAGATTAATACTTTATTAGCAACAGAAAGATGTGCTACTCTGCAGCAACTGTTATGTTAATAATAAAACATGAGATGAAAAATATAAAGAGAGCCAGGTTTATGTATTTTTATTGTGATTAAAAGTAGCAGTTAAGGATAAATATTAAGTAACTTACCACCACTAAAAATAAAACTGTGGAAGAACTGTGGCTACCTTAAAACAGCTATTACTTTTCGTTTATTTCCCTTGGTATTTTCTAAATTAATCTGGCCTCAAACAGGAACCAAAAGCAGAAAACATCTATCTGTGTGAGGTGCAAAGAGAAACAAAGTTCATCTTTTAAAAAGTAATGCTGCGCCTTGATTTAATATGCCAATTTGCTGGCTTTCCACAATTTAAATTACTACCTTGCACGGCATTCAAGACAACACCAGAGCGAAAGCCGAGAAACAATTATGATAGATGGAAAATAAAACAGAGAACCACTCGTCTGGAAGTACGCTGGCAGACCAGACACAACTATGCTTGTAAAAGAAAAACAAGGAAGATAAACAAAGGATGACAACAGCAGGCAGTAACCTGCATGATCCGTACGTGCCGTACCCAATAACCAAACACAAATGTGTAGTTTCAGCAAAGCAAAAGCCTACACCATGTACAACGCGTACAAGCAACACTTTTAATTCATGTGAGCTGGCACCTAAACCGTGTGTCCTCACTAACAGTCAACAGTATGCTATGAGTTTGCATTTTGAAATCAATAAATGACAGCACCTCTACACCCCAAAAGGAAACAATAACAATAATAATAACTGAAACATAGTCCCTTAACTTTCACATAATTAAAACCCGTAAGCTGAAACTGATATGGTGCAGGAAAGGGTAATTATGTCAGCCACCATCACATTGTTTTTATTGTGTATATTTTGCTTCTTCTTCTTCTTCCTTGGCAAAAAATAGTATATATCCATGAATTTTCAAATGCACCGTTTTACAGAAAAAGAAGGGAAAAAAATAGTAAAGCATATTAAATTAATTCCTGCACATGAAAATACATTTTAGTTGTTGAATGTTGTGCTTGGATAATTTATGACTTCTCTGAGTTTAGGTACAAACAGTTAAAAACACATTTTTGTCATATTTCTGACAACATGTGTTTTCTTATTTTCATGACAGATGGTCAAATAAATTTGACAAGCACGGCACATCCTAATTTTAAAAACATTAGGCTGATGTTTGAGCCATTACTATTATCAAACAATTGTTGACAGAGGTGGGTGTGCTCGAGGTAAAACTAATCAAATTTAATGAAATTTTAACCAATTTTGTAGCATTTTTCTTTTGTCCCATATGACTATACTGTTCCAAAGTGTCACCAGAGGATTGGTAATCATATCTGTTATACTGTAGGACAGGTAGTGTACATTGGATTTAGAAAACTATCTTTTTTTTAAAAAACAAAACAAATACAGCTACCTTGAGATTCTTTTGATTTACAGTGATGAATAGAAGTGTGTTTCTCACCTACTGATTTTTCTCTGCTTTTGTTCTCTCAAGGATTGTGGGAATAACGCCCAGCATATAATCACAGTATCAAAGAAGAAAACAAAAGGTGATTTTGTTATTGCTCTCAGCTACAATAAAGACAAAAGCAGCAGCTCCCAAGCCTTTAAAACTTCTCCAGTGATGGCCAAACAGCCCATGACTTTTAAGCTTAAACCAAAATTGGTCCCCGTGGGCCACCTCTACAAGCTGAAACGCCAGGACAATAACTGCACTTTATCATGCTGCCAGGCTCCATACATACTGAGAGCAAGGAGCCATGGCCTTATAATGCGGAACAGCCTTGAGGCCAACTGTGGCTGTCTGGTTTAACCAGATTATGATTATGTCACACGGGAGATTACCAGACATTATCCAACATAGAAAGTCATGGTCATGTTCCTGCACACACACAGAGACACAGTCACCAAGCACACACATGCACAGCCATCTGTTATTGCCACAAACTACTGTATGCTCGTTTTCTGCAGCACACAAAGATTAAACCTAGCAAAGAGGAGGGGAGGGGAAGGATGCTGTGTGAACAGCACTCGCTGATAAGATCTCTGCTGAAAAATAGATTTTCTTTCCCAATCTCCTGAGAACTACCTCTGTGAATAAAGGATAAACAGATCATAAGAAAAAGAAAAGGGGGGGGGGGGGTGCATGGCAGTGGAACGGCTTAAGAGAGACAGATAAAGCAGAGAAGAGGCAATAAATGTTTCTCCCTCTGTGCGTGCAATGGCTGCCTGCTCGGTTGTAGCTGACGCAAAATGGAGCCACGAAACTGAGGACAGAGGGTGGGGGAGATCAGGGGGCAAACAGGAGGAGGGGGTAAGGTGGGGGGAAAAGGAGAGAGTGTGACAGCAGTGCTGAGGGGGGAGAGGGAGGGGAGCACAGTGTCTAATTTGTTCTTCTCTCATCTGTCTGGGCACCCTCTCTCACCTTGGCCCAGATTTACAGTCTATACTTCATATTCTGATGGAGTGGGAAAGAAAAGCAGGACAGGCGCAGGACACACACACATACACATGCACATGCACACACATGCACACACACACAACTTATGGAAGCTATTAGTTCTCATAACTATTATTACTTCCTAATCATCCTTGTGGCATGTTGAACACTTCACAGGAGTGAGAAGCTTGCTAATCTAAGCAGGCAGGTGTGTCAAAGCAAATAAAATAATAAGAAAAAGGAAAAAAAAGTAAAAAAAAAAAATGCTGTACTGTTGCAATAACGTGCAGGCAGCTGAGGAGAAAATGACTGCCCAGATACAGACTGCAGCTAAGTGATTCAGAAGAAGAGGCTAGCGAGCTTTGACTGAAGCAGATGGCCGATTTAAAACAGAGCTTCAAGGAGGTAGAGTATGTAAATCTCAGCCAGGTGTCTGACACAAATGTCAAGACATAGACATTTAAAACAAAAACACAAACAAAGACAAGAGCAGCTAGCTGGATTCGTACTCAGTGGTATATTCAATAATGTTTTTAGACTCGCTGAGAAAAGAACAGAAGCTTTCTCTCTACTAGCGGTGGAGTGTTTTAGAAAACACATAATAAAGAGATCATTACTTTATATCTGTGCTGCCACCAAGTCCATTAGGCAGCAAGTCGAACTGCAGACACGCGTTACTGACAACATTTGGACAATAGCTCGTTTATATGACTGCTAAGAGCAGAACTAATGATTTTTCATTTTGTGCCATTGGTATTTGTGGCAATCATCGACAAACTATTTAAAGAAACAGTGTGCAGACTTTCAGTTGATGTTTTTTCAGTAGTTTTGAAAACGATTAGGTAGATAATAATGCATTCAGAGAGCCCTTGGATTTAGAGCTGAAAAGCTTTAAAGTCTCTCTCTCTCTCATATATATATATATTCTTTATCTAATGACCACAATTATAGTAGATATAGTGATTTGTGAATGAATTTATAAAATAACTGTATTAACATATATTAAAAGCATTTGCTAGTTGCGTTCTTGCTTCAAGAAAAGCTGCATTTCTCCTCAGGACACTGCTCTTCCCATACAACGTATTGCTGTTAGTAGTGGTTGGCAGCTCTGATTGGGCTCTGAGCACAAAGCCAAGTAAGGGAGACCGCCCAGTAAATCCTGTTCAAGAAGCCCAGGATGAAAATCAAAGTGTACTGAAGAACACATGCTGGTAACTCA
Source organism: Neolamprologus brichardi (assembly GCF_056152115.1). Classification (NCBI taxonomy): domain Eukaryota; kingdom Metazoa; phylum Chordata; class Actinopteri; order Cichliformes; family Cichlidae; genus Neolamprologus; species Neolamprologus brichardi. Next base: position 10,446,540 of record NC_142122.1, on the reverse strand, counting down.
GAACTAGAGCTCAGGGTTGTGAACCTCTGGATAAATCACATTCTGCAATATTTTTGAAAGGTTACATGCTTAAACAAGCAAAGCTGGCAAATACTGTGAAGATTTGCTGTTCAGAACTTAAAACGGCCAAGTTTTCTTATCTGTGGTTTTTAAATAAGGATAAATTAAGAATTCAAACACCACCAAGTTACCAACAAAGAAATGAATGACTCAGAAATATACTGTCATTGTATTTACATGCTCTAATGCAAAGATAAAAACTAGATTTTATACTCAAAAATCTTTGTTATTGTTGTTTTTCTGGGCTCACTGACATTGAGTTTTGAGCTAAACACTGACTATACCTGGACACTTTGGCTAATACAAAGTGATCAGAGCATGTCCAAGTACAAATTTGAAAAGGAAAGGAAACAGTTCATGACAAGTTTGTCTGAGCCTGAACTGGATGGTTTGGTTTGTATGTGGACAGCACTGGGAAGACAATGTGGAGGGAAATAAAAAAAGAGGTTTACAGGTAAATAATCTGTAAATAATCAGCTAGCATGGGCAGGGCAGCTCCTAATCCAGAGCACACAGAGCAGATGGGAATCCAATATTATATGAGTGCAGAGTTAAGAACAAAACCAAACAAACGTCTATTAGTAGATCTTTTGTCACATCTCGATTCTTGGGGCCTCAGTGGAGTTTAAAGCGGGGATAATGCATAAATCCATAACTTTTTTACCTTTAAGTTCTAAAATACTTTTCATGGTTTTAAAACAGGTTTTAGCTTCCAATCCTGCCGGAAAGCTCCCTCTATTAGTTCACGTTGCTGCAATTCTTGTCTTGTAGTGACCATTTAATTTTCCCTTCTACAGTCAGAGAATTGACTTGGCAGAAGCCAGTGAATCAATATTAAGTAAGACTGTGTACAAATAGCCCTGACCGCTGAGACAAACACTTCCACAGCTGATACTGAAGAGGTGGCGTTTGCTCTCGCTTGAAGCTGGTTGTTAACCTCGGCCGTATAAATGACACCTTAAGGATTTGCAGGTCAGGTCTGGTGCCAAATTTAGATCGGACTGCTCTAAATGTAAATAACAAATCAAATACCCCCCCGGGCCGAGGCGGGAATTTATTTATGTCCTGGACAGCAAGGAAGCAAAACAGGTTAGACTAAATGCCTCAGAACGAGTCAATAATGCATCATAACCTCTCTTTTCATTTTATGGACTACACTCCTGGAGGAGCCGCAGATACATTTCACACTTCTCAATCAATGTTTATGCACATTCAAGACTTTCTCTTTATTATACTGCTGGCTATTGCTTTAAAAGAAAAATTTCACACAGGGATTAGGGAACTGAGAAACGCAGACTATTCGGTGCAGCTTCTGTTTTTGCTTTTGTTTTTTATGCCCTGAGCTGTGGAAACAGCTACCTGGGGGATACGAACATAGCTTAACCTGTTGATGTTTTTTAAGATAAAAGCTAATTGGAAGCTAATTTTTAAAAGTTGATTTATTTATTATTCTTACATGCATCATTTATTTTTACAGCCTAATTATCACTAGCCAGTCACTTATAAAGCAATTTGATTACCAGCAACTTGTGTGAAAATAATCTATGCCTCTTTTGAAGAAAAAGAAGCACAAAATAAATGTTCTTAAAAAAATATATTCCAATTATATGCAGCTTGTTACAAATATATTAACCTAGAATTTACTATGAACTGTGATGTTTTCATTTTTCTCCATTACATAACAGTGTTGCCCTACTTTTTTTACTAGACCAGCAAACATACGCTTGTTTGTGCATCGGTAGGTCACGCAAATGTTTACAACTTTTCTTTATTACATATTATTAGTTATTTATTATCATTTTGGGGGAATTTACTCATAAGATAGCCACCATATAGAAATCACTGCTTGCGCTACTTTTTAATGCCACCTTGAACTCTCTGCTGCATTCAGAGAGAGAAGAAGTGCTGTGGGCAGGCATTTCTTCAAGCTGGCTGTCAGAGGCTTGGTTTTTAATAAGGTGTTCCAGTCCACAAAGCTCAACTTTACAGTGCTGATGTAAAATGAACTGCTGTCAGTTTCAGCAGAGCAAGAAATCCAATCAGACGGGAACAAAATCGTCTGCCCTAACAGCAGAAGACAGATGACGCACGCCAAAACATCTATTTAAACAATGTGTAATTCTAGGTGATAGAGTGGGAAATTAGATGCTGTTTTAAACTGATTCCTCTTTACTCCTCCTGCAAAAGCTGTTTAATGTTTATGAACTTTTAATATTTAACAGCCCCCACAGAAATAATCTCAAACTATAACTGCAGATGCGCAAAAGGTGACAAAAACACCCCCACTTTGTTGCTGGATTTTTTTTTTTAAATGATGGAAATAAAACAATGTTTCACCTGTTATGCCTCCAGCAAGAGGAAACTTCGGGGTCTCATTGTTATGCTGTTGTTGTCTCATGTTTCTATGGATTTTCACATCACTGATAGAGCTTGACTCACATTTTAAAAAATAAGGAAGCAAGCAATCATGCAGTTGATATTTGTGATCTATTACAATCTTCTATGTATCAAAAGTAAAAAGTTATTCACATTATGGACACATAAATCCATTAAGTAAGTAGAAGTAGCAAGCATAATTACACTTTAATGCAAAAATACACTTAAGAGTGAAGGGCAGAAACTGAAAAACAAAAAGGCTACAACTGTAACAAGCTGTGTGAACACAGGTTAAATTAATAAGGTTGGGGAGACCAAGCACAAAAGTCTGGAAGGAAACAGAATGGAAAATCTGAGGTGATTTAAAATGTCAAATTAAAACAGGAAATACAAAGAACAACAAACGTCCGACACTGTAAAACCTTTATCGACAATAGACCAAGTGTCATAGAATACAAATATATTTGAGTCACCCGCAAAAGATACAGATGAGTATTAAAATTTGAGAACCTATTTGAGAAAATAATACATTCCACTATTCACTAAGAGTGGAAAACTGAGTCTATCTAGAAGCCTTAGCCCTGTTAGAACATTAGCAGAGTCACAGCTGCTAACAGCTGCACAGCTTATACATAAAAAAAATAAAATAAAAAAAAATCAGAAAAACTGACTTGAAGCTCAAAAAACAGCCGTCAAGTCGCAGGCAGGTAGTGCCAGTAAAATGGAAACTATTACTCAGCCTGTCGTTCCATCACTTAAGCTGTGACATAGATGACGGTAAAACACAGCTGAAAAACCTTTGATGTAGAAACACTGTCAGGGTAACTATAATAGTCCCATATTAGGGAGTCAAAATAGCCTAAATATATGTTATATATGTTGAAACACTGCAAAGAAAACCTTTCAGATCCAGGATGGAACACAATTTTTCTTCCTGAAGTCAGTCTGCCTAAAAAGAAAAATGAAGATCTTGACTCTTGAAAATAAATGGTTTATACTATTTTCTGTGCTCTTGACTCTTGACAGCCAGTGCCAGCCAAACAGCTGAGCTGTGTCAGCAAACACGCTTGCATGTCAGGAGGTAAAATCAGCTTGTTCGGCCTAGCAAGCACTGAGCCACTATATAGTAATACCAGTGAGAGATCACAACCCTCCAAAAACACACACAAACACTCTCTCTCACGCATACACAGAGCAAAGCACATCTCCTCTCATTAGTGCTCACCCTGACAACCGAGGAGCTTTTAACAGATAGATTCTGAATACAAATTTTGCTGCCTTATGGTAAAGACATCATCAGTTGACATCATCTCATTAAACCCATCATTATGTCAAGATTGCATTACTATATTATTTATAAAACATGCCATTTTCCTTTTCAAACAGTCTAGCAATGATACTCAGCCTAGTATTCCTTTGTACGCACTATATCAGGGAATAGATAACACTGAAAAATACTGGCTTAATATACATATACATCAACTGGTATTGTAACATCTTGGTTTAATGTGAGCTAGGATAGTTAAAAATCAAACAAACAGAAGCAACAGTTCTTCAAAAAAAATCTCGTTTCTTGTTGATAGTGCAAACACATACTTTACATATTTCTGTGCTTTGACTTGTAATTTTTTTTTTCCGATTTCCTCACTTGTAGTGTGGGCTTTGATATCTCTACAGCTCCCTGAATACTGAAACTACTAATGGCCTTCTATATCTTTATTTAAAATGCCATCAGCATGCCCAAGCACACACTTCTATGTTAATAAAGCTTACTCCTAGCCAGCAGCTCAATTCTTTATTTCATTCAAGAAGAAAACACTATGCAATGCAAGACCCTTTCAAAACATTTTTCCTTGTGCATGTGTAATGGGTAATCAAACCGACAATCGATGCAGTGCCATTCCATGTCCATGTATATTACATTACATAACCCATAACAAAAGATGTACAGTTGTTCTTTATGATCATGCTCTAGCCTATTTAGACTCCTCACTGTTACTTCCAGACTCCAGTAAGTAATTTTATAACAAAAAAACAAAACCCACTGTGCCATTTGACATATTAAGTCCAGTTGGTATATCCAAATATTAACATGATTTCACATTGTTTACTTATCTATCTTATGTCCAGAGCCATGCTGAAATTAGACTTGGACATTACAGACATTTTATTGCTCACATAAACTTTACTAGGGTGGGAGACTTTGTATATTAACAGACAATCAAGTAGAATGATCTTATTTCCCTCTGGATTGTTTTCTATTCATAATCTCTTCCCTCTTCCCTCAAAGTTCAGTTGCTGCTAACCAGCCAACCCGGTCGTTCCAGTCTTGAACTTCCCCACTGGCTGGGTGTGCAGGTCGCGTTGTGGCCGTCATTGAGGGTCATTCTGCTGCCTTACCGAAAACTCTTTCATCCCTTGGTTGGACAGATTCAATCGCCACAGTCTTGAACTGCAACTGGTGACAGCACTCCTTTTCCTGTTCTCAATGTTAAGGGCTCAGCAGGCAGAGAGCCAGTTCATGTGTTGCCACCATGAACTCAGTGATGCTAAGCCAAGACACTAGTGTAGGGTTGGATCAGGTTAAACTAGAAACTTCCCTAAGAGACCTTGGTTGTTAAGTATTTCCAGACGAGCACTTTATAACCTATATTACATAATAAATCTTTGAAGGAAAATTGATGTGTCAAAGTTTGTGAATAAATGCATATACCCCCCACCACTACAAATGTCCACAAACACACAGCAGTTCCTCTATAAAGCCATGCCAGTTTTTAAATCTCTCTCCTTTCGCACTCTGCATGACCCCGCCTACTTTCGCCGCCTGTGACAGTGGCAATTATATTCTGTTGTGGATATGAACAGCTGGAAACTTCAGAGCCAACTAGTCATTCCTGTTATACTCATTTAAAGTCTGTCTGATGGGTGCAAGCATAGTTGGTGCACTGTAGTCTGTATGGACAAGTCCATGTGGTATGACAGAAAACTGACAGGCATGCGTTTTTCCAACCAAATGGACCCCACCCTTTAACTTACCAACTTTAGTTAATTTTGCAATTTTTTAGAGCTATTCATAAAGTTAAAAAGGGCCAACTAATATATCTAGTGTATACTGTTAGGTGCATGCTAAGCTAAAAGGGAGCCACCTGTGCCGCTCTGCAAGCCTAAGTGTTTTTAATATAGGTAATCCTATGTGTGTACTCTGCTCTGTCTGCATCTTATTTTGTTACCTTTATTTAGAAATTGAACATTTATCATCTTTTTACTTACTTACTTTTTTAGAAAATACAGATATGTATTGTCTATTGCCAAACAGTCAAAAGGCCCACATTGCCTGCACCCTTGTGCCATAACGCTATAAATTCAGCTTGGCTTTGAATAGGGCTGTGCGATATGACCAAAGTCTCATATCCCGATATAAGAATTCTATCATCCCGATAACGATATAAATCACAAAAATGTAACATTTTCTGTAAATTCTGTGAATCTTGGGCAGCTCGACTTGCGTGAAGTGTTTCCGGCTACGCGTCGTATATACTTGGAGTTGAGTGTTTTAACCGATGCATGAAACAATACATTTTTAGACATAAGTTGTAATGGCCGCCATTTTCTTTGTGAGTGTTTATTACACGGCGTGCTGCGGGGAAAAGCCTGTTCTAACGTTTGAGTCTAAGGTTTATTTTTTAGCTCCTGGAGGCTCTTCTTAACTTCTCATCCGTAAATAATCTGCTCTTTCACGTGATTCAGTTTATTTTGAAAAGTCTCAACAGGATCTTGAGCTTTATTGTGAAAGGTTTATGTGGAACATAAATAAGCAGACACACGATGTTGTTACCGTCGTTGTTGCTAACCACAACGCATAAAAACAGGCGCTTGTCCATCCGTAGTGTGGTTATATTAAATATAAGAGAAAGAGAGAACTTTAATAAATTAATATAGCCACTACAGTGACCATCAAAACGGTGAAAAAATATTGCCCTAAAAAGTTTATTTTGCGACACCACGAAACAAACGATAGCGTAAAATGAAACGATAGACGTTTTTATATCGTCATCCGATATATATCGCTATATCGAACAGCCCTAGCTTTGAAAGAACATCATTCTACTTGACAGTCAACAGGTCTGACAACAGCAATGAGGCTAATTACAATCCAGCAAACCGCACAAGGAACGCCTGCAACGAGCCAGCAGTGACAAAACTGTTTCAAAAGCTTTCCAAAGGTTTATTTCATATTGACAGGAGCAAGCTGCAGGGCTTATAGTGCACAATCACACTACTGCAGTGACACAACTTACGCTTCAAAAAATAAGGTGTAACGTGTGCACAGTGGAATTCTACTACAGTAAATATGTCAACTGTCACCATAGCAATAAAAGTACTAAAACAAAGGCTTCTGCGATTGCTGATAAGATGAATTCATTCAGAACTTTGAACCAAATACACCTATAAAAGATCTTCTATTATCTTGAGTAAAACATCGTTGTGAATGTGAAATGATAAATCAGTGCTGTTTTCACTTCTCAGGTGTTACATGGCTAATCGCTGAGAGTTTGCACATATGACAATACTACTTGTTTTTCTTCTTCTTCTTTTGACTCTTGCAAACCACTGAAAGCTGATTTTCAATGATAGTGCCATTTTTCCCCCCCAGCATCTTAAATCAAGGTCACCATTTAATAAGCTCTGACAAATGTCAAAGCCATTAAACAATCCCCTGAGCTGTAACATTATAGGAATATGGCTCTAACAAAAAGCGCGCTGCAGTTGAGTGGTGAAAGCCTCTGGCTAAGAAATGATCAAGCGCTCATAATATAAATCAAGGTCTGCTCTTTACAATTTGATTCAAGGTCTAAAACAAAACTCTGATATGCTTGAATTATTACAGTATCTTATTGTCAAGATCAGCGTACACGTAACATTGTTCTGCAACACATTTGCCATAATTTAAAAATTACAACAAACAGCATTATGTGTTCATAATACTAATTACAACTAATATCCAAGTCCTTTTTATTTTGGCTTTCTAGCTAGGGCAAAGAGCCAAGCGATTTCGAGGAACAGAGGAAGGATTATTCACCATTTCCCTTAATCTTCCGTTATTTAAAGGTTTAAACAATGACATGCTCAAGAAATGTCACCCAGTGTCAGCTTTGAATTCCTGTATTCTGAAGCCAAAGGGAAGGATATATATTTTAGCACTCACTGAATTCCACAAATAGAAATGACAACTGTATGGACATTAGAATTGTACCGTGTCTAGTATTACACCATTTAAACACATTCCATTAAGGTGGATACAAGTTAACCAGTAATTTGGGATCAAATAAGAACAGTTTTTCCTATTTACATTCTAGGAACACTCTTGTACTACTACTACAGCTACAATGTGTTTTAGTGTGTTAGGATAGTACAGGAACAGGCAACAGCCTATATGGGTTCTTCTGCTGGAAAACTAAACAAACTCTGTAGTGCAAATACCACTGAAACATGTTTTGTCTGTGAGGCCTTACAGGGAAGTGTGACTGTGTGTGGTTATGCGTGTGCATGTGTGTTTAATTTTGGCAAACAGGTTTGGGCCTCACTCTGAAGGAAAATCTCTAGGATTGTAATAGAAATATGTGTAACCATTTTTAAGTTCATTTTTTTAATGATAAAAGACATTTTTGTTTATTAAATAGCCAGAAATTACAGGAAACATCCATCAACTTATGTTAGGTAAGGTATCGCACATTCATTAAAAACAACAACGAGAAACCCAAAACTGTCCTTACCAATTCTCCTTACACACAAAATCACACCCCAATGGACCATTCTTAAACAGGAAAAACCCTGGTATGTGCATTTCACTAAAAGAAAATTGCTTCCAATGTACATTACCACAAAACTGCATCCTAATAATGTAATCAAGAGGTAATTTGTGAGGACATTCGTTGGGAATGTACTCAGGATTTCACAAACAGAGCTGGGACAGATTTTCAGTCTGTGCTATGACTATATCTGCCTGAGTCAAATAAATGCAGCTGTCAGCTGCATTTCCACACAAAATTTCAAGTAGTACATTTGTATAAATCGCCTAAATACATTTTTACAGAAGTGGTAGTTTCCTTATTCCACTTGTCTGGCGGCAGCATGAAAATAATAAAGAACACCCACCTCCACAAAAAAAGATCTAGTTTAATATCAATCTAATAATATTTGTAAGACTGCTTGATAGTAGATTAACAATGATTCAAATCAATGGAAGAAGCACTTACAGAAATATTTTTGCATTAATGCTATGATATACACAATCTCCCAGGTACTCACTTGTTGGTTAGTCCTAAAAAAAAGATTTATAAGATATTTTAGCGACTGATTATTATAACTAAACAGCACGATATGCATGACAATTTTATGAAATACACATATATAGACAATATTATGGAGTTTTGCTATTAAAATGTATACCCAGAATGTGCTTGGATTTTAGACAAATAAATAAAACTAGCCTAACATCTGCAGATGACAACAGACCATGATATACTTTTTACATTGGTTTATTGTGAAAAATGAGTCAAGAGCCTAACAGCTAAAACCCTTTCCAGGTCCTATCATGTTTTATTTGTTTGTAGTGTATATTTCTGCAGTGTGGAATTAAAACGGAGTGATAATGGAAGGCAAGCAGGCTGCAGATAGCAAACCAACACAGCCTGCATGAGAAATCACATGGTTGACTGTAAACAAAGCAGTTATGCAACAATCTGAGATTCATGCAAACTGCCAGCAGGCACTCTGACCCACTATAACCGATCTCCTAACTAGACTGCACTGGGTGAGCTGCACAGGGGTCAGTGTTGGAGGGAAGCTAGGACCGAAGCCTGTTTAAACCTGTAGGGGTAGCTGGTGGAGCCCATCCCCCCCTTATGTGACTCATGTTTCCCCGCTCAATGTTGCCTGCTTCCCGCACAGAAGGGGGCAGGAAAGGGGGAAGAAGCGCCATAATAATCATGTAAAACATGCAGGAGTCCGTCCTGCATGTTTGCACTGAAAAGCATCCATGTGCTGTCACTGACTAATAAAGCAACATGTTTATTTTGCTGCTTGGAAAGTCACCACGACTCCCAGGAACTTGAAGGCATGCTGATGTTGACACAAGGGGGTGGGAAAGAAAAAGAAAAAAGTAGAAACTGGGATATCTCACGTCGTGTATCTTGTGCGTATGCAAAAGGCAAAACTGCCAATTGGTTGATAACAACAATGTCAACAACAACGTGGCAAGTAGCGTTTGAGCTGGTGACAAACCAAAGCAAAGAAAGCAGCGCACGGCAGGAGGGCAATACTGTACAATCATAATACGGCTCTGCAAATGAGAGAAGGTGATGCTCTGAATCCTGCCTTGCAAAGACCATGAAAACACGTCACACCGCATGGCTCTTTATTTGTTGACAAGCCAAACTCCTCAGCCGGGTGGAAATCGGTGGCAAAACAGGCCGGTGCTGCGGCACACACTTGCCCTTCCATCAAGTTGTGTTGCCGAAAATTTTTGGGGCTAGCTCGCAAGCTAACGGCTCCGCTAGGCTACAATGTAAGTGAGGAAGAGAGAGAAAGCACATTCACCTCCGTTAGCCGCTAGCGCCCATCCCCCAACCAACCAGTGTTCCCTGTCTGTGTCCACCATCTTTAATCTGTGTTCCGTCTCACTTCCCACCGCACAAAACACGACAAAAACACAAGACACTCACCTTTAACGACCATCGCCAAATCGATTATCACCTTCCGAACTAAAAAATCGATTTTCGTTTTAATATCGTGCGTATTTTAATATTGAAAGTTGGCCGTGCGAGCGGAACCGCGCCTTGAGAGAAGAGCAGCAATCCTAAACCGCCATCTGGTGGTATTTTCCTCTCTGTGATGCAGCGGGAGCGGCGCAGCCTCAGACCGAGACACAGCTGCCCCCTGGCGGACACACCGAGCTGCGGCGGACACGAGCCTCCGGGGGCGAGCGGGGAGAAGGGAGGGACCCAAGACCCCGCCAACACATCGCTGACGGGGACGCGCACAGGAGCAGCGAGACTCCCCGCTTCTTTCCCAGTTGAGTTACTACTTTGAAGGGCTTGTCTGGCGAAAATTGCATATAAGAAGCCATTTAAAATTCCTACGGCCAAAAACTACAAGCACTTACTGGTTGTCATCTGGAATATCACAGCTATACATTACACCTTTCTGTGTTTAAATAGGCTACATCACAAAATCCTTATGTAGTCCTTTCTTCCTTATAATTATTTTTAATAAATATGAGTAAAAGTGAGTGACACAGGCATTTTTCTTCAGAGCCCAGAGTAGCCTTTTTCTATCCTTTTTTTTGGCTGACAAGCAGTCCAAAACCCAAAGAAATTCCATGTATTATCTCATGAGACAAGGAATAAAAGTAAATATTTGACAAATTAATTAATCAATGCATCTCTGATAAACTCTAGGGTGTATTCTCTATAGATAAGGGACTAAGATACTTCTTAGTTTCTAAAGTTGACAAAGTGTGACAAGGCCACACGTGCATAAATCTTCTACATTAATGACCTTTCACTTGTAGATTTGTTTTATGCTTTTCAGACTCGTACCCTAGATGGAGAGGGACAAAAATAAGAGTGTGCATGTGGCCGAACTCCAACAGCAGGTCCTTGGGCTGAAATTGGATGTGCATAAACCCAATTACAGTCTGGATGTACTCACATTACTCACTCCAGCTCAACATGGCATGATATTGCCAGAAAGGGAGGGTGATAGAGACACACAGACAGAAAAAGAAATTACTTCAGTTAATTATATTATTCCCACATCAGTGTATTTAAGTGGATATCAAACACCAGCAGTGCATACTGCATGTGTGTGAGAGTTAGAGAGTGAGTGCATAAATCAAAAAGAAAGGCTGCTTAACCTTTATTACATCTTTTAAGATAGGGCAGTGATGCGTCTGCAAATGCACAGATAGACGCAAGAGCACACGCACAAACAGACCAACTGGTTATTCATTTGACGGATGCACTGTTTGCCATAGCAACGCCACATCTTGCCCATAAAAGCTGTAGCAAGATCCTCCCCTCAGGGCTATTTGACACACACATACAAACACATACACACACTCATGATTGTGTGGCTTGTTCACTGACATAATACATTCCCTAACCTTAAGCAACCCAAAAGGCCACAGTTTTTCTTTCAGACCTTAACAACACTTGGGATGCATTGGGAAGGGTGTCTTTTTTTCAGAATTGCTGCAGCACTTTTTAAATGGAGCTTCTTATCATCAGAGGCCAACAATCTAACCCTGGCCAGCAGGTAATGCAAGAAAGCTCTGCATATGTGGCTCACCAAACTCAACAAACAGACTAAAAAAAGAGTGTTCTGTAAATTTTGTGCAACACCATGCTACATTTATATCCCGTATTCGCTCTATGTTTTAATGCATTTATATATTTTTTCATTCTAGGCTTCCAAATTTAAATCAGTTCCATTTTCATGTAACCACACATAAATTTTATACCATTTTTCTTTTGTGTATTTATTTAAAAAAATAATCCAAATCAGTTATAGGCTGACCCAAATGAAAATGGTGATGGTAAGGCGCATGACTTTAATTTTTCACTTAACTGCTTTCAGGCAAAATAACTGCATCTACCTTGTTCTCTCAAAATCAAGCTCACTGTTTTTTCAGTCTTGCTTATTCACATATTTATTTTTTTAATGAATTATGTCTGTTTTCATCACAGGCTTTATGGTTTTTGACAGACCTGTCACTGATTGTTTTTACATTACTTTTTATGATAGGAATGAATACACAAATTAGGTATGGTTGGGAAGATGAGACAGAATACCTTTGAACACTCGTGTGCATCAGGATAAACAAACACCAGCCTTTATAAAGCTATTGTTAGCCTTATGATAGACTGGCAACCTCTCCAGGGTATGTGCCATCTTTTGTGCAATCCATGGATGGATAGAAGCTAATTCTAACCACTGAAGGAGTGTGAAAAGTAAGGAAGAAGCTAAAAGATGTTTATTTTTCCAAAAGCTCTCCACTCCAAAACTTTGCTCCTAAAAAACAGATAAAGAACACAAGCACACCCACACAAACATCCCATCATAGTTATTGTTATTATTCTTTAATTTGAGGAATTTCATGGGTGCAGTGTGTACAACGATAAAGGCCAATGCAATCATAAAGCTGCTCTGGGGTACAATGAGTACAAAGATAAAGGCTAATGCAAATAATCAAACTATCGCTTTTCAGATTTTTCTAAATAAAACTCATAAATGTGTAGATGTTGAATTATGTGCACATATTTTGAGAAAAAAAATGCAAGAAAGTTTATCTAATAACCCCAAGCATGCATTAAACACCAATCAAAGGTCACAAGTACAATATTCACTATTGCTGTGTGTGACTCTTTGCTTACAAAGGCTCAGACTCTCAGATCAGGGGCAGTCATTATCCAGATTTCCTTCAGTTGCTTCTGAGATGCTAAGCAGTATACTATGTCATATTTTTGATACCTTCAGATTTTCAGAGGATGCCCACAAAGAAAACAAATTTATGTTCTCACTGTATTGTTTATTTTAAGTTTGCATATAATCTACATATGATCAGTACAATTGTTTCAACTGATGTCAGTGACAGTCTTCCACATTCAAAATCTAATTATTTGATATTCAATGTCTTACTTATGTTTTTTTCCTGCATTATCTTAGGCCAGGCAGCAAGCACACACATATAAACACACTATAACACCACAAATGAGATACTGTCTGGCTGATTTGCCCCGAGTATTGAGCGTTTTCTTTTTTTTTCCCCAGAAAAAACTCACATTATATCTGTATGAGAAGGGTGTTGCACCATATTGCATTTCTTTTCGTTGGCTTTTCAAGTTTTTTTCCTCCTCCAAATCCTCAACATTAGAAATCTCAACATATTGTGCAGACGTTTGCCAGGGTTATTCCAGTTCAAATCTTTGCCATATTTAAGCTTCTGAAACGGTGTCATTGAGAAAAACCTTTGTATGCATGGCGCAGTGTTGTGTTACATAACCAACGGACGTCTGGTAACTGGTATCTATACGCGCACACAACATGGATGCACACTCGTAACACACCCGAACAACAGCATCCGTCATAATCTATAAACTTTTTCTGGGGCTGTAACCATGGAAACAGAGGCTGTGTGGTGCAGCATCGGTTGAGAAAACCCTTTTAGACTGCCAAGGTAATCTCAGGTTATGACACCAGTATCCAATAGCAGTGACAAGCATCTCTATCTGTTTGGAAATCCGAGCGCTTCAAGGGTGAATGTTTTTTAGACCGAGACGTAATCATTTGACGTATTGAGAGTTATGCAAAGACGTTTTTTTTACTCTTTGCTCTGTCTCATCTCATCTCTAGGGCGGCTGACTAACAGAAAAGCTTTACATGGCTCTTCTTTGCCTGTACGCCTGTCCTATTTTTAATTTCCTCTGACCTTGCTTGTAGCGTTCTCACTCCTGAAGCTATGTTATTTAACTCACTGCCTCTCTGACATCCATTTCCAGACTCTCCAAACGCCTCTCATCCTTTGCCCCTTATCTCATCATGTTCATGTCATCCCCACCCTCCCTTACTCTTTTCTTTCTATCGCCACTGTGGTAATACAAAATGTATGAGAGGCTGAGTGCTATATTTGCTGAGTAGAAAAAGCAAACATTTGAGTCTATCACAACAGCGCTTGTGAATCAGGCCGTCATCGTCCGTCACATCCACCTCCGTCGCTGGAACACACACACAGATGGTAGTGGACACAGCCAAGGTTTTTTGCTGCAGCCTGTGTGTCATACACCAACAGGCCAGGCTCCCAGTTTCTTGCATCTTATCCCTATATGAATCTCAGTTGAAGATTTTTTCCCATTTTTGTTTTTAATTATCCCATTTGTCCTCTCTACACCGGGGGTCTGCTGATGAATGTGTCCTGTCTGGTGATGTGCTTCACTTATTAGCCCGGGGTTTAATAAGAAGCAGTCAAACATTGAAGAAACCTAGCTTTGAATAATGACATGCCGATTAACAGCCAAGGCAAAAAAAAAAAGAGCCCTAGTCTACAGAGAAAGAGGAAGAAGGATTAATGCTGAAGTATTTTTCGTTTGTTTACTGTGGATGCGAGTTGTGGATTAAACTGTTACAAAGTGGAACTGTAATGTCTGTGGAATAACCAAGGGGAATAACTGACTGAGAATCAAACTGTGAAATTGGCAGACATGTGGCATAATGTGTGTGTGAGAGCGTGTATGAGCCTAATAAAGAAGCAGAGGGAGAGAATATGTGTTCAAAAGGGAGACTGAGAAAAAAGACACTCTCACAGGAAAATACATAGAAGGAAGCAGCAGACAGACTGCTTCCAGAATGCAAAACCCAAGTTTAGTGCACTCAAAGTGAGCTTTCCGTCCTCTGCTGCCACTCCTTCCCTGTACTCTATAATTAATTTTTTTCTTGTCCAGAGATGGAGCAATAGAGACAGACAGTGCAGAGCTCCGTGAATCTGCCTCTCACATCAATTCTAATATATATATATATATCCTTTCCTGTATTTTCCATCCTTCTATCATCCCCACATTTTTCTCTCTGCTTCACTGCTCCCACCAAACCCAGCTACCCCTCACCCATTATGCTCTCCCTGCTGTCAGCTCAGCTCTTCTTCTCTTAGCATATTCTCATCTCATCACACCAACTTCTCCCTGGAGGGCAGGTCTTTGGATATCATGAACCTTTTCCCAAAACCTGCAGTCGTTTGGATTCAAACAGTGCCCCAAATAGCTGCGTCCGATCCACTCTTATTCACTGTAACCATGGAAACACTAGATAGTCATCCTCATCCTCAGTGAAACAGCCTAAACCAGATGCATAGAGGAGTGAGGAGAAAGAGAGGGTCAAAGAAAGAAAGAAAGTAGGAAAGAGGTCACTATAAAAACAGTTACAGGGACATTTCAAAATTTTAAAAACAGTAAAAGAAAATTAACTTTTGGAACCACGGCTCAATTTGGCTTTGTTATTTTCATTTTAATGAGCTATCTGGGCATAATTTCTGTTTTTTAAATGAATAAACATTACAAATTTGCAGTCTGAATGATTAGATTTTCATGGAGCTGTTTATGACTTTTAATGTGAGCAGGGCCAGTGAGACCAAGCTAAAATTTTGTGTGCGGTCCAGCTTGTTCCAGCTAGACATGATGTTTAAAAATGAATTATTGCATGGCAAAGTATTGCGCTGGTAATAGGCTTTTCACATGAGCGGGTGCATTAAATTAAAAACAAAAACATTCTTTGAGGAGAAAGAAATCAAAGCTCTTACACACAGTTTCCAAGACATTGGCTAAACCTAGTGCTAAACTAAAAGACAAATATAATGACTAGGTCCAGTGAATTTTCTTTTTACATTAAATCCACGTCTGAGAAACTGAACCTTAACTTTCAGTGCAATCAAATACACGACACACTCAGTGAATCGCAACAAAAACTGGCCTTGAGTCTGCATAAATAAAACTAAAAGTAATCATATGAATATAAATAACTGTGGATCAAATGATTTGTGTAATATGGTTACTGTTGCTGGTGGCAACAAACTACATCGAATCTGCTATCATTAACTCTGAAGCGTTTAGCTTCACGGGATTGCTTTTGCTTTCTTGTTACTCGTCAAGTGGTAGAAAAGCATCCAAATAGAAGGTAACGTCTATCTCAGCTTTGCAATAAAGGACTAATTACAGCAACAGTGAATAGTAGAGAATAATCTGCATCACAGTTTATCAGATTTTTGCAGCTATCCAATAGCACCATACAGACTAGTGTTTAAGTCTTCGCACACACCTTCATCACAAAGTAAAGGAACAAAATGAGGCAAGTAGAAAAGAGACCAATTTTGGGCTGCGTCATGTCCATAATCTAAAAATTTGAGTCAATTAGTAAACATGGAGATAGGGTACACAGTGTATTTGATCTTAATATTGACCCTAGAGTCCCAGTGGAGAACTCAGTCCTCCTTGCGTGTAACGAAACAGCAGCTGGAGGCTTTTTTCTTAAACAATACGAAGATCCAATACAACATCAGGTACATTTGCTAAAGGTTAATATAGCTCAAAGGAAAACAGAGCACACAAGTGTTTCTGCAGCAAAATGTCAAAGCAATTACTGTCAGGTTGCAGAAAGATGAAAATCTGCAAGGTTGTGCAACTTTTGAATTAAAAAGGCGGGGAGGAAAACTGTGCTGACCTTCTTTAATCTTTTTTTCTTCATTACCATCATCATTACTTTACATTTTAAAATGCGTAGACCTTAAAAATGTGGTCAGACACCCATCTATAAATGTTGACATATTATTCCAAAATCCATTAATATGTTAAAAGTCTAGGCTTGTCTGTGAAGGCTTTAATGGAGCTCCGGGGAATAACTCTCATCCAGCCAGAAAAGATGGGTGAAGCTGATGATAATTTCTCTTTATTATTGAAGGGTCTTCACCTTACAATGCCTTGAATAATCGATTAATCAATCATTAGCATAATCATAACTTCATAATAATTGTGCTCGATGAAATACTTATTTTCCTGCCAGTCTACCAGTGTACGGTGAATGTCACGCATGCTCAGACGTTATGATTAGACCTTTCTCTCTTTCCCCCTCTCTCTCTTTGAACAAGCCGAGGAGGAGCATCTGTATCAGTGTAGAGAGTGATGGAGGGCAGCAGGTTGCTATAAAACACGCGTTTTCCGCTTGCAGAGTGAGGTGAAGGGACCGCAGGTGCCCTTGCGGAAAATTCCGTTTGCTCCAAGGGAAAGAAGAGGAGAGGTGAGGGAGGAAGAAACAGATTAACAAATGGCCAAGACGAGGTGATGGAGTGTTGGAGGTGCTCAGTAAATGACTGAGATTGCCCGAGAGTGAAGTTCAACCTGGTGGTCAGCTGGTTTGAGGGAAAGCAGGTGAGTCGAGGTGTTTCTAAAGCTTTAAAATACGCATAACCCACCTGGTGGTTACTAATTATAGCCCATTATTACCGGGAATAGAGTAAACCGCTAATTGGGAAGTCGACATCGATGTGTTGTGCCAATCCTCAAGCGCACGCAGAGTGTGTAAGCGAGCGCGCGCTTCTCCCCATTCAAGAATTGGCCGTGGGTCACTGGTCGGGCTGTCATTGTAAGGTAGACTGAGATTTTTGGTGCATGTAGCCCAAAATCTCTCCGTGCGTCAGGTCCAGGAATCGAGCAGTCGTCCCTGGAGCTGCTGACAGCAGCTTATAATGTCGGAACAAGCAGGGACATAGTGTTTCATAATGTGAAAGGAATTGGTTAAGTGGCTTTAAATGCGGCAGCACAAACCCTCTGTTTTTCGATATGACTCTGTGTACGTGTGTGTGTGTGAGTGTGTGCGCGCCCGTGTTTTTTTTTTTTTTTTCAACCTTCTGGCGTCACAGGGGCGCATCATCGATGAGCCTAACCTTGAGAAAAGCATAGGTTACAGAGAGTCCAGCATTCATGAACCCTTAAGAAAATAACACAAAGCCATTTATTCCCTCCTCTATAATATTAAGCAGCCTATCAGTCGTACTTTAACTGTATTACCTTTGACAGCTGCATATGCTTTCCAGTCTGTTTAGTTACAGTATAAGAGTGCCATCCATTAAGTGATTGTTCTATAAATAGTCCGTTTCAAAGATACTATTGATTTTAAGCCCTTAGAAGATGATGATGTCAAATGAAATATACAAGATGCACAGAGAGGACTGTGCGCGATTTATCTTTTCCGTCAGACTGAATCAGAAGGGCTCTCTCTCTCTCTCTGGAAATGCAAGCTTAATTGCTTCCTTTCTCAGATTTTGCAGGTCTTTCAGCGAACCACTTTAATGGTTGTGTAAGGTGTAAAACAAGGTTTTGGGAGTAGCAGCAGCGGGAGCAGCAGCAGCATTGCAGTGGCTGGCTGCATCATCCAGCAGAGTATATTTAACTGACTGAAAAGAGAAAAGGCAGACAGGAATATTTCCAGATCTCTTTTTGCTCTTTGTGTTTTCACAGAGGAGCTGATCAGGTTACCGATAACCTTCAGTTAGCGTACATGATAAGAGAGCTTCTAAAATATCAGCAGAACAACTTTACATATGTGGCTTTTTGCCTGATTCAGCAAACTGTGAAGTACATAGGGAAATCATGAAATCATTCATTTCAGTCTATATTCTCACCCTATTCCTGGGACTTGTCTAAAGTATCGTTTACTTATGTTATACAAGCTCCAAAGATCATCTTTTAAAAAAAAGGTATATGCAAAGAACTGCAATTGCTATTAACCAGAGAGATACAAACAGCTAAAAAAACAGCCCTTACTTAGCCCCCCAGCTGTTTTTAAAACACACCAATTCATGTTAGGTGCTGTGGAATAATCTGTATACATGAAGAGTGAGATTGCACAAAGGGCACATAACCACAAATGAACAAATTCCCCCTGCTACTACCAAATTGAAATGACTGCACCACTGATGATGAGAGAAACAACAGCGAGCTGCCAAAACGACTGGCTTTGAGTCCGTCTGCTAGTAGGAAATTATAATAATAGTAAAATGATGTTTTTTATAGTCTGAGCTCAGGACGTTTGTCATGCAGAAATGTAGTTTGTGTTGGTCTGAAGAGATGTTTTTTTGTCATGTGGTTTACCCGATGGTAGTTTTCCTCTTGACATCTCCTGGTGAATTATGTCATCTGCTGCAGAACTGTTTGGTGCCAGAGTCAGAGGGTTATAATCAGCTTGATTTGGGAGAAATTACCAGAATAACCAAAAACCAAACACAATTATCTTAAGTTAATTTATCAATAAATGGCCTTTTTTTATTTCATTCCAACACATCATTATTGTAATATAGTGATATAAAATTACATTTAACATAATGAAGATTTTATCCAAATCAACTATTTCTGATCTATATAGATTTCCACCTAATAATAATATTTTCATTTTTGATACGCACAAATTGAAATATCATAAAGATCATAAATCACATTTAAAAAAATAATCATATATATATATGTCCATATATAGTTCATTCCTTTAAAAGAAACTGCTTGTTTTTTGCCATAAAAAATAACAAAACAAACAACTGTTTAAATCAGAGTTTTGATAATATTTCACATCCAAGCAATCAGATGCTGTAGAAACTTGTGAATCGTGCGCCAACTTCAATTTTATGTGCAATTTGCAGGGAATTATCATTTGTGAAATGTGATTCTCCTACAATCTGTGTCGACAGTGCTCACAAGTCATTTTTGTTAGATGAGCTGGTTGAGGCTGAATGAGCGGGTACAGCAATACTTAGTAATACTTGTCTGATGCTTTATTCATAAAATACACCAAAATAAAGAGTCATTTTACTACTGTAAACTTACTTGGGGACAATTGGCTCATATCTCTTGGGAAATAACTGAGCCATATGCTCTCTATGCTTTTGCACTTGCATAGCAATATTGTTCCACAGTAATCACAACACTTATGAGGCTGTGGAGCTAGCCATAATGCTCAGGCAGGCCTGGGTTCAAATCCACCCCGAGGGCATTTACTGCATATCTGCCCCCTGTTTTCTTTTCTCAGTCCTGTCTTCTCTCCACTGTCCTAACACAATAAATGCCAAAAAGCCCTAAAAAAAATACTTAAAAAAATATGTGTAGCCTGAAGAGAGAGTTAAAGAGAGAGGGAGAAATAAAAAGGCGGCGAAGCGGGTGGTTAAATGATGTTATGAACAAGGAAATAAACAAACATTATTTAAATGCCAGCGTAATATTTTTCACAAATTGACAAACGAGAGTGAGGGAGGGAGGACAGTGGGAAGCGACAGAATGAGGCAAAAGTCATTAGAGAGAGAAAGACTGAAGACAAATGAGGCAGGAAGCACTTGCTTATGTAACTGTCATTGCCATAACACTCTCTGAGCCCCCACGAAGGTCGAGCTATCCATGAGGATGAAGAAGTGCTGGAAGGACATAATTGTTCTATATAATTCAAAGTATCACCACACAGAAAACAATAAAGTCATGATTGGTCACATGGGTAGAGCTTACGTACATTCCCTGCCAAACACGCAGGCACACGGGAAGATGTGAGTCACTGCTATTATTATCTCGGATATTAAAGATATATGAGATATCAAGCAGAATACCACAGCGGGATGTTGTGAGAGGGGAAAGAGGAGAGAGGATTTGTGCGTGTGTGAATTATATATTATGTGCTGAGCTAAAAGTGTTTTGTTTTTCCTTACAGGTGTCTTCTCTAAAGTTTCAAAATGGAGTCCACTCACCTCTTGGGTGGCTCTAAGAAGAAAGTAAAGATCCACCCTCACACTGTTACAGCCAAATATGCCACCCACACACCCTATGCCCCCCAGCCAGGAGTACACACACACTTTCCCCAACCTGGGGATGATGGCTATGACGATGCTCCATCTTTTGAGGACTTTGGCTCATTCGTGGAGGAGACGTCAGACAAGAAACAGCTGACAGAGAGCAGGAAGTGGCCCCTGACTCTTTTTGGCTCAAGACACAACGACAAAGATACAGCGCACAAACTTCAAACCGTGGGGGGAGCAGAAGGGAGTGAGGGTAGTGCCAAAGCAGCAAAGGGGTCTGGGAAAGGGGTTGGGGAACAGCTAGCCAGTTTCGGCGAGGCTTCTGTGTCTGCATCTCGACTCACCTGGGTGGGCCTGCTCGGTGCGGCGCTGGCACATGGCAGCTTGATTGTTCTGACCCGAGTGGCCTCGGAAAGCTTCAGCCTCGGCCCCCTGTTTCTACTCTTGGTTCGGTCCATCGTACAGCTCCTGTCTCTGGCTGTACCACTGCACAGGGGGGAGAACCCTTTTGGGCCAGAGGGCTATCGACTACGTCTACTCTGTTACGGCATCGCCTACTCCCTCTCCCTTTGCTGCGCCTACTCTTCCTTAACATTCGTCTCTCCTGGAAATGCTACAACAACCTGGCGCCTGGCGACCACGGCGCTATCAGCGACCCTTGCCTTCCTGCTCTTAGAAGAGAGGCTGGGATTGGCTGATGGGATCACCATAGCTGCAGGGCTGTGTGGCTTGGGGCTTGTGTTACTTCCTGCAGTAGATGAGACCAATTCAGATTCGCCAACTGATCCGGCTGTGTTCTGGAGGGGTGCATTTGGATGGTCTCTTTCAGCGCTTGCAGGGCTGTGGATGGCACTAGCGTTGGTTGGGTATCGTTCCCTGAAGGAGAGGGTGGGAGTCGGGACTGCTTTGTTCACAGTAAGCTGGACAGGCTGCTTACTTGCCCCAGCCTCTCTGGCCCTGCTACAAGAGGGCTGGTCCTGGCCAATGAGTGTTGAAGCCTGGTTGCTGGTCTTGGGCCTCGCAGCCTGCTCGGTCGTAGCCTTCCTGGGAATGACGCACGCCCTCACCCGACTCCACCCGGCTCTGGTTTCCGCCTCTCAGAGCTTGGAGATACCCATCGCCATGCTCCTGCATCTGGCTGTACTGCCACTGGCTCCCACTGCACCAGAGGTCGTGGGGAGCGTGATGGTCATCCTGAGTGTCTGTTGGCTGGTAGCAATGAAGCTGCTCCCCTCTCGAGTTGGTGGGCGTCGGCCGAGGGAGGAGTATGAGGAGATTCTGGACTCTCCCATCAAATAGACACCTCCTCTCACCTTGCAGCACTGTCGCTCTTATCGTTCAATTGCTCCTTCATGAGATTGTTTCCAGTGTACACGAGAGACTTCTAAGTGTTTATTGAAGCTTTTTTTGGTATCATCCTCTTTGCTTTTGGAAAAGTGCCAACATGGTGTTGTCTGTTACAGTGACCAAGTGATGTGATATTAAAATCTCTGATGAACACAGCACATTTCTGTAGCCACTTGTAATCACTATCACCCTCTTTTCCCCCCACCCCACGTGTGTGTGTGTGTGTGTACTGAGAACATTTAACAATCAATGTGATGTCAGTCACTTTTTGCTGCCAACTGAGATTTGGCCAAGGACTGCTGCCATCTATTTGCCTCTTGGCTGCCAGCAAGACTTAGAGAAAAGAACAGAAAAAAAAAAAAACCCTGGAAGATTGGAGGCTAGGGAGAGGGGCAAGACACACAATCAGAGGAAAACAAATGAGGACAGAGGGAGAGAAGATGATGGGATTGGCATACAGATAAGGAGCGGGTGGGTGGGCGGTGGAGGGGTGATGGCCGATGACAAAGCAGAGATGAAAGGGAAGCAGCAGAATGAGAGGAAGTCAGGGTAGCAAACAGGGCTGATGGTGGTTGGTTATTGTGGCGTGTCTGGCCAGCTGGCTGATAGAAACACTGTTTCGTGTGTTGGGGAACGGTTATTATGTCTAATAACGATCTGCATGACACATAAGCACCATCACTACATTTCTGGGTTGTTCCTCGTCTGTTTTCCTCATCGTTAACCTCCTGCTTTCCTCTTTGTTGCTCTTTTTCTCTCGATATAACTTCCATTCACCAAACCCCCCCATCGCACATCGCACAGATGGAGACTTTTAATGAAAACAGGTGCCTCCACACTGAACAGACTAGCGTGTCTCTGTGCGTATGCCAGGTACCGCTGTGAAACAGGTGTAAAAGAATTGATAGGCGATATAACTTCTACACTCCTCTCCATCTTGTTAGTTGTGTCATCCAAGGAAACGCCTCCCAAAAAACAGTCTAATCCTGCATTTAGTTCTCGAGGCAGCTGTAGATTTAAAAAGAAGCTTTCATGCCCACAAACACTTGGGAACAAGAGTAGGCATCTGAAGACATTCATGCCGCGACTGGGGGTGTTTCACTAGTGAAATGTTTCTGTGATGTCAGTGTGTTGGCCTCATTAAAATACTCTGTTGCTGCACTTTGCCCAGTGCTTTAGTGTGAGTAAGCACTGTGTAAAGGACAAACTTAAGGTATGTTTACTTTCTTCTTCTGCCTTTTAATTCTACACTAGTAAATACCAGAGAAAAACAAAGTGCTTCATGTTCTGCTAAATTTATTTGCTAGCTTTAATTTTTACTTGACTAACTGTGATTTTATATACAAATATCATATTAAGAGGATTGTGAAACAAGTTAGCTTTGCCCTACTACTGATCCATCGATGGATGGTGGATTTCAAGCTCAATGATCACCTACAAATTTAAATGCTGCTGTTATCACCTAGGAGTGCTTTTGAACCACACCGACTATAAATTAAATATAAATTTAGCTAATAATAAAACGTATTTGGTTAGTATGACTTTAATTTGCACTGATGTACCTTTTGCCTAATTTCCTCTTTCATCTTAACAAAACATCCAAACAGAAGTGCAAGTACAGTAAAAAAAAAAGAATGAAAATAGGATTTAAGACCAAAAACGGATACACAGACACTGTAAAGTATACAGAAACTCCCTTTAGCCATAACAACAGTCAGTCTTTGTGGTTTTTAATAATGAGCACGCATCCACGTGTTTGTACGAAGCTGTAGGAGGCACTGGTGGCAGTGTAATACTTCTGGCAGGGTTTCACAAATCATAAACACTCCGAGCATCGTAAGTTGTGGCCTCTTTCTATTCAGACACTTTTAAAGCAGTTAATGAGTGGGAGAGACCTGCTATGTATTAAATAAAAATCCCAATCCAAACCACTGACACACCTTCTTGTGGGTTTGGGGATTTGCAGACCACACCACAAGTACACAAACACCAACGCAAGTGGTGCAAACTTTGGCACTTGGAGATAAAGCACATGTAGTAACCTAGACTAATGGAAGAGTGGGCATGGACATGAACATAAATACACAGTTTAAAATTAAGTGACACTGTGTGGGAGGAGGGAGGAAACCTTTCCACGAGGCTGACTCAGTTGTTTAGTTAATTTTTATTCATTATAGCAAACCCATGACATTTATGGTACATTGAAACTCATTGTCACCAGACAAAAACGATCTCATGTGTAATAGAGGCTTTATAAAAGGCAGAGCGGTAGAAATACAAACAACATGTGCAAAATCATCATCTGCAATAGGAGTTTTCCAGTCAAGCTTTTACTATTTATTTTTCCTTTGGGCAATTCATGTGTCTCCTCTGCCCTTTCCCAGCGTGCCTACCTGCTCTATCACTTTGTTCAGCTGCTTATGAATCCTCTGAAGCTCTGTTGCTATGGCAGCCAGAGCACTTTCTACGGTAACTGTGTTCACCAGCGAGGTCACTTCCTGCTCCTTCAGGCCAGATGGGAAGAGCTTCATTCCCAAACCGTCAGGTGTTGGTGTTGGCTGGTCTCTCATGCTGCTGTCAGCAGATGCAGATGAAATGATTTCTTCTAGCCTCTTCAGCCAAGCATTGTCCTGGTGCCTACTATGTAGGAGCATCCGCAAGGTTGCATTTAATCTTCTTTCCCTCTCTTCCTCCTCATCCCTGAGATCCACCAAACTCTTTTGCAACCTAAGACTTGCCTGGTCTGCATGTACCCTGCAAGCTGCCTCCAAGCTGGGTGCACACTGCTGACACATCCCCTTCGTCAGCTTCTCCAGTTGGGTCTTAAGAGACGCCGTTCCCCCGCAGCACTGCTCCACAGATTCCAGCAGCATGTTTTGTCTCATGTGGGAGTCCTCTAGAGCGATAAAAAGTTTATCCCAGCGGGAGAAATCTGTTTGGCATGCTGCGGTTGGAGACTCACCTGCACACAACCACATTATTCATTCCAAAAGGCAATTTAAGCATTACATAGAATTAAAACATGCCATATATAACCCCAAAAAGGAGATTTACTTTATTGTCATAATTTGACTGGACTTTATCAGTGAAACGAGTACACGGAAAGAAGGCAAGAAGGTGTTAAAACTGAGCTTCTGCTAAACATACAGCAGTAATTTGAGTTGGATGTATTTCATAGATATGATGCCAGTTTTAGTTTGGACACACTGTGAAGTATGAAAATGGCTTTGGGAAGTTATTCAACACAGATGTAAAGGTCATAAAGAACACATAAAATACACGTGCTACAATCCCAAAATGACATCAGGGGACCTCATTAATTTAGGGGTACAGCAACGAAGTCTTTGAGAAAACCGATGCAAAAGGGACCTGACAAACATCAGAGGGGGCTTAAACTGTGAAATGTCCACCTTCTGTAGGTATTTGAGGCTACCAGTTTGCATTCTTTACGTGGACTCAAATCACAGAGGTTATTGCCTGTGCTCTGTGTTCACGGTATGAGGTATGTGTTCCAGTTATTGGTAAGTCTGTTTCACCAGAAAGTCTGATGCTCACCTGATAAAACTGTGAAAGCCAAAGATGGTATCATCTAAGTAAAAATGTACTTTACAACATCAAATATTTAAATATGGTGCATTATAGTAAACTGGACCAAGAAATACTCTAGACCAACTGCTGACCTTTAGACACATCTAAATCAGTGTGTTATTAAAAATTTAATTACACAGTAAAAATTTTAATTAGCTCAGTTTAGTAAAGCGTAGTAAAACTGAAGAGAAATTCATCACAATATCAATCTGTTCAAACAAGCAGGGAGCAGAAAAGAGGAAAAAAAAGAGAAAGAAATAAAACTCACCCTCCTGCTGGTCCAGGGGGATCTCATTGTCATAGCTGTCTTCATAGATTCTTTCATACTCTATGTCATTTATACACAGCAATGGACCCGTACACAGCACCAGGCAGATCCAAAACACATGCATGATGGAGTTCTTATGCATGTTTTTTCTTAAGATTTGTTGGGTTGCAGCGCATATATCTGAAAACATCAGAATCGTCTATCAGCAAGTTTTCCTGCACACTCCAGCTGCTCTGTCTTTTCTTATTCACCTACTTCACTATATGTAGAGCACCTCTGAGTTAGCCAACTATTGGAGCTGCTGGGTTATAAACCCTGAGAGAAGGAAGAAGGGGGGACCAAGCTGGGGAGGGGAGGGGCGGAGCTGGTTCTGTTGAATGAGTGAGTAATGCTCCAGCGGAGGTAATATGTCATAATTCACAGGGGCTGACAAAAAGCATGCACGATGGAGCTGGACAGGCTATGTACGTTTGTTAAAGTTAAGCCATCTCTAGACTCTGAGTCAGTCTGCTGGCGTAATGACACGTTTACACTGTTGCAGTAGCTTTGACATTTAACATAACTCCAATTACGCCATTTGGCAGAAGTTGTGTCATTTTAAAATTTGTCTCCCAACTCAGTTTATTATTTATTATATTATTATTATATCATATTATTTGTTTAATCAAAGTCTGATATGGAAGATATCTTTACTGATATCTTCCATATTTTTTTTCTATATAACAGACCAGTAGTATAATAAAATATCTAAGTGTATAAATGTCCAGGTTCAGTGTAATTTTTGCCAGATAAATGCATAGCCTTCAAATTCTTATTCATTAACAACGACATTACATCATCACGGCCATATTTAAATTGATTTGAAGAGATATTTGTATGCTCTTCTAATTCAATTCACTTTTTATATGTGTAGCACCATGACTTTCGCTCAAGACCTTCAGTGGTCCTCATTGAGCAAACTCCCAGCGACAACAGTGAAGCAGAAATCAGAGTGGTGAATTATCTGCCTCAGCAGAAGATATATAGCAGAAGATATATTCTATATCTCCCAGAGTTAGGCAGCTGTCATATTGTTATATTTACAACAAAAATATAACAAGTTAAGCAGAAGCAGAAGGCCATATGTGTATATATGACATAATAACTACCTAATAAGGAAAAACTCATCTGAAGTCAAAATAAATACAATAAAATCAAATAAATTGAAATAAAAATATTACATGCATAATATTTTTAAATATTTCTAAACTAGCAAAACAAAATTTAAATGGCTTAAATGTAGTAAACACAGCATGGTAAATATCAGGTACAGTACAATCAGAGAGAAAGCATAGAGATGAAAGTGTGCAGTAGTGAGACATAAATGCAAAGCAGAGCAGAGGGAAGGTGCTCAGTGCAGGTATCCAGATGCCTGAACCTCTATAGCAGCACGACTAAGGGGGAATTCAGGGTCAACTAAGATAAGCCTAAAGTTTTAATCTTAAATTACCTCGAATAGCTATCTTCTGAACACAGATTGAAAACCGATTTCACTGAAGAGGATTCTGCCTCCCTTATTGCCCTTGGTGCTTTAACAGGTTCATAGAACAG
Source organism: Neolamprologus brichardi (assembly GCF_056152115.1). Lineage (NCBI taxonomy): Eukaryota > Metazoa > Chordata > Actinopteri > Cichliformes > Cichlidae > Neolamprologus > Neolamprologus brichardi. The sequence continues at coordinate 10,418,938 of NC_142122.1, read as the reverse complement.
GGTAATGTACTATGATGTCTCTGAAATACAGAGTTTTGTCAATAAGAATTTTGTATGTAAGGCCACAAATTGCAAATTCTATTTTGATTTTCAGGCAGCTGGTGAAGAGACACTACTATTGGACAAACATGATCTCTTTGCGATCGGTCAGTATTCCAACATTGCAGCATTTTGGAGCTCATCAGGGACCTATAAGGACATCCTATTAACAATGAATACATAAATATATGTATTAAATTTTAATACAGGGACCTTATGCAAGTGGAAGAAGGCATTCCTAGAAACTTGCTTCTCTGTGTGTTTTAGTAAAACGTACCTTTTTTATGGATAGACTGAGTCCCCATGTACAGTTTGCACAACCATCAGACCTCTAAACGTGGAAAAGTTGCAACACTGAATGGTCTGGATTTCATTATATGCTTGTGAAATAGCATTATTGCATTCTTAGTAAAACCAGCTGCATGTTCAGGTCTCTGATCAACAGGTGTTGTGGCTAAACAGCAGAAGTAGGACAGGTCAAGGTCAAAGGAAAAACCCTGACTCTTCTCCCTGCAGACCTCCAGAGTGACCGCTTTACTGCACATGTCAGCACGTCTGCCGGTCTCTATTCCTGATAGTCTCTGTCTGGGCGGCTATAATTGTAGCAGTGGGAACAACAACTGTGAAGCTGGCAGATTTATTTCAGGAAAACAGAGAACCTGCAGGAAAAGATGGATTGAAGATTTAGAAAAAGATGAAAGATTTTGAGTTGTGGGCGAGGAAACGTACAGAAGGTCAGGTTTGTCTTTCGTCATTATTGCGTATGCAATTCCTTGGCCCATTTCTTTAAAACAGAACTGAATAAGCTCCCTGCAGAGTTACATGTTAGAACTAACAACTGAGCTTTATGAAACCGATAGTGTCGCTATTTTCATCTTCCTTCTTCAGTCCCGATTTCCACTTCTTTTTTTCCTCTTTATAGGTCATCTTTCCATGTAAGCCATCACATGAGTCATCAGAAAGGAGTTACATTTATCAGCAACTGCCAGATGCTGTTTACCACCCCAACATGCGTACCGCACTGACAGTTTAGCTGTCATGTAAAACACTCCCAGCTGGCAACGGGGGAGGGGGTGATGAGAGATGAAGGGAAGACAAAAAATACAGAGATGTGGGAAAAGATGGAAAGGAAGGGAGAGTGAGAGAAAGATGGTGATGAGTTAGATTTCAAAAGCATTTTTTCCCCATTTTTTTGCTTTTCTCACTCTAATTTTCCGAGCTGGGAAATTAGAAGAAAACAGATCCTGTGATTTGGCTCATTCTGACGAAACAGGGTTGTTAGGGAAAATGGGACAATGGGTGTTGTCAGCTAAGCTTGCATTAACCAGGCAATTTAAAACAGCAACAGGACTTCACTGTTGCGCAAACCACATGGTAACAGTGCAAAATCACACAGACCATTTTATGAGAACTGAGTGTTATTATTGGGTGTATACGCTTTTTGTTACCAATATGTGGGACAGGGAGGGAAGAAAAACATGCAAATATGGCGCTATTATTAAAATAGAGCATGCCGTAAAACAGTAGAGTCCTTGAAATCATATATCAGACTTATAATAGTGTCTAATCATTTAACATGATTGCATTAGTCATCATTGCATGATTTAATAAAACACCGCACAGGATACAGTGATGCTAAAAATAAACTAGACCCAAGGATTTACATATCAGGACATAATAAAAAAATATCTGGTCCTTAGCGGGTTTTAAAATGAGGTAAATACAATCTTGCGTGAACAAAAATATGCGACATATTACACCATGTTAATATTTACTAAGCTAATCCACTTGTGAATAATCTTTGTTACTATGGAATGATGGACTTCAAATAACTCTTCCAGAATAATGGGCAAAACATGTCTAAGATCACTGCTCATGTCTTTCCTTGGGGCACCGTGTTGACACAGACCTTAATGTTTCAGACATGCAAGCTGCCAAAACGTCTGCTTTTCTAGAGCAGCTAATGATCGATAATCAAGTGCATTTTATTAACAGCACCTGGCTGCTGTTTACGGTCTTAATTGCTGTGTAAGCTGTAAGGCTGTACTTAGTTTCTCCACACACTGCTTCTGCATTTTGGCTTATTTTTTTTTTAAGATAAACAATGGCTGAACAATGTGTCATGTTTTGTAGTTCACATAAAGATGTAGTTATCTAAATGTAAAACAAGGTAGATGGGGTTTCATTAGAATTTCTTTAGAAGTTTTTTTTTAAATGTATAGGTTATCTAACAATCTTCTTTATAGCTAAGATAGATAGATAAAAGTATCAAAGTAATTAGAGCACCTTACTGTACTTGGGTGAGTGGTTCCAGGTTATGAGCTCAGTCCACTTAGATTTTCTTACTGCACAGATGACATGATGCTTTGAATATCAGTACATCTTCTAATAAACATCAGTCCACCTTCATTATTTTTCTCTGCTTGGTCTCTCAATCAAACTCGTGGTGAATGTAGATAAGGAGGGCTCTTACAGACACTGGGGACATTTGTATTTTTAAGGGAAGACAAATCATGTGATAGAAATAACAAGATAATAAATGTATTATGCAGATTGTTTTCTTTTTATTATTATTTTATTAAGCTTGGGTAGGAAAATCTGGCCTTTCTTACCTTTATCTTTAGTGAATTTCAATGATATTTTTGAATAACAATGCATTAGCATGAGGCCTTTACAGACTAAACTATGGAGGTTTGCACCCATCTGTAACATGTGCCCCTCAGGTAGTGCATCAGAAGAAACCAAATTAGGTAAAAAAAATAAATAAATCAAAATTTTCTTTATCCGTTTTCCCAACTCACTCATCATGAAAAAAGCGTCCCTTTCCTTCCTGTATCAAACAAAAGATTCATACCAAGACTTATGAGAGATCTGCTCAAGGACAAAGTGCGAAAAATATGCTGGAATTGTGACTGGGACTTGTTTTGTCGGTGCAGAGGAAGAACGCTCATGAACATTTAGGGACAGATTTATTTTTCCTTGCTGAGTTGTAGGGAAAAAAATAGCAATGACTGAATCTGCATTGAGCGATGGCTGCACCTCAGCCCCTGTAAAGACACAGAACTGATACAGAGAGGTAAGATATAACTGTTTATAGTGTTAATGAACCGCAGGCTCTGCTTTGATCAGTATCACACCAACTGCTCTTAATCGATTTAATCTATTTGGACAGCTCTAGACAGGAAAAAGGTAAAGTGGGAGTGAAAAACAGACATGCATATGCACACTTTTGTCAGCAATTCTGGGTAACTATTACAGCTTGTGTGCATGTGTTGAAAGGCTGTGATTCATGTAAAACAAAAGGAGATCTCACTCTTGTGTAAAAAAAAGAAAAGTGAAGCAAATCCAGCTTAACTGCAAGCTTGGCAGTGAGTCAGATGTGAAACAAACAGAATTTTTTGGAGGCTTGATTAAGATCTCAGTCTGAAAATAATTGTCACTGCGTGTAAATCTAAGACAGATGGCTGGTATGATGGGAAAGTGAGCTATATGAACTGTGGTTTTAACAAGGAAATTACAGAAACACCTTGACTGGAGAACAAAGATAGACACCACACTTGATTTAGACCGGCATGACATCACTGTTTGCATATTTATTTCCACATCTTCACATGAATCGAGCGCAAACTCAGACCCGCACTGACGTCAGCTCAACGACTCGTGGCTGAATCATGACTGCGTGCGTGTAGTTTGAAACTGGCAGCAGCTCTGATATGAACACTCAGACTACACAAACCCACACACATCTTTACATACTGGGACAAAAGCATTGAGCTTGTAGGCAATTATTTCAGTACAGGCAGTGCTACATTAATATTTGTTTCCATCCAGAGTCCCTCCAGAGTAGACCCACGTCAGGCAGGTCTGCCCTCATGAAGAAAATTAACAACATCTGGACGTGGAAATTTCCACCCATTTGACCAAATGGGGGCTTTAAGAAGGTAAAGGGTGAAAAATGAGTGTATGCGTGGGAAAACACCCAGTGCGCGTATGAAGAAGCACAAAGGTCCAGTCACCTCTGGGTTCCCCAATGCAAATGCGCACAGACAGAAGTGAAACTGTGTTTCGTATGGAAAATTACCTCATGTTTAACAAACAAGAGTCAGGAGGTGGCAGTCACATATATGCACATACACTTCTTTCTAAAGGTGTCACATGTTTGGGCCAAAGTATTACCACAAGTTCACACGGTCACTGAGACACAGTAAAATTCATGTATTCACACCAACACATACACTTGGCACAGAGCTTGATTAGTTCTCACTGACCAGATGTAAAAAAAAAATAAATAAAAAAAGATCAGTTTCACAGACACTAACTGAAAACAACTTTACACTGCAAAATGATAACAGTCTGTTAGCTTCGTCTTCCAGCCTGAAACCAGGAAATGTTACACACAGAACAGACTTTACATCTACCATCATCATGTTCACACAGCATGAATAATACATGGATAAAGCTCAAGTCTAAAATGATTGTGGCACTATATTACGCTTTTAAAAAATAAGCAACTTCAACAACTTCACATTATAATCCCTAAGGGATTAATTAAACTGGAACATGATATAATCACTGTGTATATTCCTAAAGTCAAAGCTGAAATACTCTGGGCTGATGCCATGTTCCCAACCTGCCGTCTCTACTGGCCCACATCCTGATGGCCTGACGAAGATTCCTGGACATCTCCTTCATTGATGCTACAGGTTGCACTGGGTTGTAAAGGCGGTGAGGCTGCTGTTGCTGCACCATTGCTTATTGAAGCTGTTGTATTGAATGTCAGTACCTGGGTAGAAGCAGGAGAAGCATCAGACATCCTGGCCATCCTGCCGGGTGTTTGGAGCTGATCCGTTTGGTTTGGTGTAGAGACACGATCAATCGCTTGAACAGTAGTTGACTGGCTGTAGATTGGTGAATGGTTGCTGGGTGTTTGTCTGGTGGTGGAGATGATGTTGTTGTTATTGTTGTTATTTGTCTGGTGAGTCAGCAGTGCACTGAAAGATGAATCTGCTGTGGTTTTCACAGTTTGGGGTGGTGAGTTTAAAGTCCACGAGTCCTGGTCAAAATCTGGAAGCTGGTGGACGAGCACAGGTAATGGAGTGACGTGATTTGCACTGATGGGTTCATTCGCCTCGTGGTTGCTTGTTGATGGCTGACTAACGGGATTACTAATTGCAGACTGCCAGTTATTGGAACAGAAGACAGCTGGAATGCTGCAGAGAAATAAAACCATAAATATAATCCACTCATGTTCAAATCATAAAGTATTCTTTGTAGTCCCGGTTTCTTTAGAAGATCAAATGTTCTGAATATTTTCTACTTTGTACTGAAGTTATTAATCTGCTTGTTAAAACTTCTAATTTATTCAGTTTCAATTAAAAAGTTATTTGCAAATAACCTGTTTTAGTCACACTGTAGTTATAAAATAACTGTTAAACACCAAAACTGAAAATACATGTTTTCTTAGACAGCCATGATTTGGAGATTCAATGTGCTGTATGAAAAATTACAAACCTAAACAGTTCAAGGTATAAATATAATAAAAACAGAAATTTAATCTCACACCAGAAGGCTCATCCAATCTTTTTTCTAGGAAACACTGCAAAATGAAATCTTGAGACCTTTTATGCAACCTTTCTGCTTTCCTTCACGCCCTACGTGGCCAGGCTCCTGTGTATACAGCTCAGCTACCAAGAGCTTATAACCTTAGTTGGCCTCTCTAATCATCTTATCAATGTATCTTAACTGCTCCTTGCTCTTATTTTAAATCCAGAGCGGACCACACTTCTGATGTTGGAGAGCCTAAATTTTGGAACAGTCTTCCTCGCCCTGTCAGGTCAGGCAAAAGAGTCATTTGTTTTAAAAAACTGCTTTTTCTTAAGCTTTCTCCCATTATTTTTGGCCAGTCGGGCATAAGACTGTATGCCTGACTGTGTGTCTGTATGCTGGAACATGTACATGTATGGTTTAATTCGAACTGTGAAGTACTTTGGAACTGTGTGTTAAAAAGCGCTATACAAATGAAGCTATTCTTCTTCTTCCTCTTCTGAAGATGGAAATGAGACTACACAGACCTGGCCAGCTGTTTTTGCAGCTCCTGAGCATGTTGGTTGCATTGAGCAAAGTAGCTAGCCTGAGCATCCACAAAGTCAGTGAGGCTCCGCATATGGTTGGTCTGTAGAGGTAGATGGCAGGAAAACATATCCAACAAGGTAAAGAGCCACAAGCATTAAATATAAAAAGCAACAGTTCCTTTAAGAAACAGATAGTAAAAAAATAAATAAACACAAATTTGAACTCGTTAAGTGTACGTACATGTGTGTTGCTGAGTCCTTCCACAACAGCTCTTGTGATTTCTGACTGTCGATTGTAAAGACTCTGACAAATCCTCAGCTCCATCTCTGCCTACACATACAAACCCACACACACACACAAACACACACACCCCCACACACATCTGTATGGTTTTTCTCTTATTTTTCTAAAAATGGCTGAAATAATACAACATTTAAAATGAGCTCAAGTCTAAACAAACAGAAAACTACAGAAAGGAAATATTGTCTGTGCTAACAGCAGCTCCATATTCATATCAATTACTGCTGAGAGCCTCACTGATATACTGTATGAAGACCATTTCAGATCCTGTGTTCTTTAAACTGATAAGGAACTCACCTGCGAGATTTCCTGAGCCCAGATCTGTTTGCATGAAAGAGACATAAGAAGACAAATGCCTTATTTGAAGGTCGAACACCAATTTCATCTGCGTCTGTTAATATGCACGTTCCTACACAGAACTGCTGACCTTTAGCCATTTAACACGCAGGAAGCTGAACATGTAGGACACATGAGACAAGTAGTCATCTTCCAGTGGGTTGGCATTCAGGTTCTGACAAAAAGACAGAAGATACAAGAACTGTAATGTCAAATGTCAACATGTTTAGCTTTTAGTCAGAGTATGACTAACTGAAAAGTATGTAATAATGTAAAGGTGTAACTCACTCTGGCCTCTTGCTCAGCCTCGTGGGCTTTTCTCAGCCTGGCCTTAGTGATATCCAAGTCCAAACGTTTATTCACCAACATCTTGCGTTCATTCTAGGAACAAGCAATCTTGTTTACTTTACAAATAACCTATAAACTAAATATTATTTCGGGTGACAGCGTAAAATAACCTAATCACTGCTGTGATAATCACAATAAAGGTGCGAGTTTGTGTGCATGTGATACAGAGGCATGCGTTTACCTGTATGGCTTTGTATTCCCCCTCAGTGAAACTCCGCAGGGGAGTGAGAAAGTGAATGTTAGTGCTTTGGACAAACTTCCTCTCTGCCTCGCCGAGCTGCTTCTGAGCCTCTCCACACCTTATCAATGCAGTACCTGAGCAGAGAAAGATAAAAATACAACACAGTGACAACTTTTCAACATATACTCATAACACAAAAAAGACAAGAATAAGCAAAGAAATGAACATGTGAAAATAGTTGAGATCCTTCTCGCAGATCAATAAAATGCACGTACTCATTAGCCACTTTATTAGGTATTCTTGCTCAACTGCTTGGTAACCAACCCTGTACTGGCAAACTGCATGTACCTAATAAAATGGCTGGTGAGTGTGTACTCACCATAAGGTGTGTTTGATCCAATCTCCAGCCCGGCCTGAGTCATCTGATCTCCCAGTAACTCAACGGCACGAGGCCGGGGTGGGACGCTCCACTCAAGATGCTGATACAGCCGGTCCTCTAACCGCACTCCTGTGTATCATAGGTCAAAGGTCATATCAAAATTCAGTGGCTACATTTTCTATACACCATGTGACAATTTTTATCATGTACATTTGTTAAAGGATGCACCTGTGACAATACAATTAATTAAAAATGGTAATAAACAATACACACACAACACCTCTCAAAACATAGTTCATCCCTGTGCTAGATTTAAACTGTAATGCATTAGTTTCATACTTTCTTCCACAAGGAGAAGGTCCTAAAATATTGTTTCATATAATAAATATCATTGTGAAAATGATTTTATAAGAAGACTATAAACCCTTGGAAGATAAATTCAGCGAGACATGACCTGAAAATGTATCCTGGATGCATCTGGCAGCTGAATGTACCTTTTATTTGATAGATTGCAGACCACATCCACTCATAACTCCATTAAAAAACGTAATTGGATTCAAACAGGCTAAAGAATAAGCATCTCTATTCATCCGAACAGGCCAATTGCTACCAAAGTAAACAAGAGACATCAAGGAAGATATATGCATGTACTGTGGGAGGGCAAAGAGAGCTGAAACGATTGGTCCCAGAGGTAAAGACTCTCAGCTAACTCAGGACTACAATGGTAAATTGATGGGATTTGATGACTCTGCTTTTATCAGTATGTTGGCAGCTGGAAATTTCTTGGTATCATCCCAGATGCGTTTTCTTCATAAATATTTACAGTTCATCTAAATGCTTCTCATCTTCATTGTAAATGTCTTTAAAAATACTCCATAGAATACCTTCCTTGGAAGAGGGAAACCACCTCCATTACTCTTAATGAGATGATGTTTTACTTTAAAAGAGTAAATGCTCAGATCTTTTTTCTCACCTTTTATATATTTGGATACAGTGAACAGGTTCGAGTTCAGGATCATAAAAACAGGGCTAATTGTGGCAAAAACAGGACCAACTGTTAGTGAAGTGGGTATGTATACATCTGTAACTGCTCAATGAATCAGGGCAGCTTCATTAAATCAATTCATGTTCTCCTACCGAGGCTTGGCTGCAGTAAAGCCTCAGTCTGGGAGATTATCTGGTCCGTCCACGTCTTGGTGGCGTCCGCCCGTGATAAAAGTTCCTCCAGTCCGGGGTCCAACTCAGTCCTCTCGGCCTGTCCGAGACTCTCTCCAGTGTACTGGAGCGAATTTCAGGGTAACATTGATTAACAAACTGCTTAACTGCGCACTTTTCTTTTAGTAAGGGCAGTCGCTGATTTAGGGTTGAGATTAAAGCCCAGGAAAAACACATAATAGTTTCCTTTATTATTATTATTATTATTATTACCTGAACAGCGCGGTTGATGAACTGACCAGCATCCACGGCCAACCGAGTCAAATCCATGACAGCGTCCCCAAGGTCGCGTCGTCTCCGGTGGACCAACTGACAATCACCTCAGGACCGGGGTAACCACGCTATGAAAAGACAGCTAACCAACAACAAGAGGATGACCTCGCCATAGCCTCCCGGCTAACCGCCCAACTTTCTGCTGGCAAGATTACGGTCCGTTAACACCGAGCAGCCGAGCCCAAGAGGACGAAGCAAGTGCAGGCACCTGCGTATGTTGACCGTTTATCCTCCTCCGCATCCTGGGCGCGTCTTCTGTCGAGTTAGGTGTCTTTAACATGTGTTTCAGAACCGTGGAAAATAACAGCATCGCATCGGCTATCCAAAACGGACTACTGACAACAGCAACAGACTACCAGTGATATTAAATATTAGCTAGCGTTTTTGCTTTTTTTTCAAAGCTTCACTACAACGATAAATTTTAAATTTCGGATTATTTTGAATACCGACAGGTTTAAATAATATTAAGCTTTTACATAAATTAAACTGGACATTTATAGGTGTCGAAAATGCAATAAAATTATTAGTATATTAAAAAAAGAAAAGATTTACCTGATACGAGAGCGCCTTTATCCACACTTCCGGTTCAGATCATTCAAAATAAAAGCATATTCTTATGTATTTATCTTGCTTTCCCACTATAAATATGTAAATAAATAAATACAACCAAGCTCATCCTGATCTAAAAATAGATTAAAGGTTTCTATCCCAAAGCCAGCTGAAACAACAGCCAAGCATTAACAAAAAGAAGAAAAGTCATAATTACAAATACAGTGATTTTCTGACTGCCTGAACTCATTACTAGATAAGATAAATATTGCTAGCTTAAAGGGAAACTACTGCTATACTCACGCCTTCACCCAGCCTTTTAAGCAGACATTTCTAAGTGGTGATCTCTTTTTATGTAAAAAGTTGAACCAGTTGGCTGTAATCAGAAGTGAAGAAGCAGCGGGAGACGGGATTAAAACAATCAGCTGACAAGCCTGTCTAGCTCTGTGAGTTTAAGGAGGGTTAAGAGATTAGAAGACACACTACGGCACGTTTACCAACTAAATAGCTTTATTACAAGGGGATGTACAACAGTGCTGCGTTTTTCAATGTTTTTCTAGATAACTCGAAACAGAAAAAGGCTCCATTCAAAAGGGCTTGGATTGCATTATAATCTTCTGAATTGAGTGCCTTTTCTTTCTACAAGTAAGGACCCCATCCTAAATACACCTGACACAGTAGTTTATCATCCATGGCTTCTTGTATGAGGTAATGGACATGCCCCTCAATTGACAGAGGAAGACCCAGCACCTTATACCTGCAGGTTCTGCTCGATGTCAAACACATGGGTTTTAGCCTGACAGAGAAATGTAAAAAACAAACATTAGGTTTTATTGGACCTGAATATGCTGTAGTTAACTCAGTTTTCCTCTGGGATTAATAAAGTCTCTCTAATTCAGATTCGCAAGTAAATACAGTTTAAGAGGTAAAAATTCAAGAAACATGCCCACTTTTTTATTAACAATCTCTCCTGTCTCATTGGCACAATGTGAGGTGTTAGTACTGCAACAGCAATGCTGTGTTTCCTCTGGTGACAGTGAGACAAACGCTGACATCGGCCCTCTTAGTCTGGACCACCAGCGCCCTTCTTTGAAGCATTTATGTACAGGCCAGGCTAATAAAAGCTATTTTCCCCCATTCTTCTCTAGATGTGTTTCTCAAAGCTTTTTGAGCCCTAACCTTATTTGTTTATTTTGGTCTGACTGACCTCCATGTGATGTGTGCTTCAGGTGGAGTACCGTTGCCATACTGCTCGCTGGGCTCGCCATTTTTTTTCACTCTGTAACCAGAGACTGCAGCAATTGGTGCCGCGCCTCTTTGCCATAGTTGCTGAACAGCAAAGGAAGCAGCTGGTAGATGCAGCTCAGAGGTAAGGTAACAGACGATAATCACAAGCATCAGATAGCAGGATCACATCAAAATTCACATAATTTACATCCTTGTTTCCCCAAAAAACTGCAAATAAAAACAGAAGGTGATGATTTCGAAAGTATTTACAAAAAACTACATTTCAGAAAAGTCCAGTGAGGGACAACAAAAACTAGAAAAGTTGTTTAATGCTCAAAAGCATTAAATAAATACATCTGATGGAACATCACAACACAAATAAGATTTAGTAGCATGATGAAAGATGAGCATCTCAAAAAGTCCCAGTGTTTAATGTTGTTTAAATGCAGATTTAAGTGATTTTCAGTCTTGCTTTTAGTTTTACTTAACACAGCTTTCATAGAAACAGAGTTGCACATTATCAAACGATACTTAGCACTTACTGTACATGTCTGCAGTATTTATAGATCACGTTTCCATGATGATCCCTTATCTGTCCGGCCGGAGAATGGCCTCAGCAACTGCGTCTGTGGACTTTTTGAAAATGCCATAGCAACAGAAACCGGGGCTCGTTGCCCTTTACTTTGGAGGATGTACATCCACCTTATAGTTGAGACCGGTCATACAAACTCACATTGATGCTGTTTGCTGCCCTGGAGCACTAAACCTGTTAGGAAGAAAGTAGAGAACTGATCTTGCTTAAATAAGAAAAAATGATGCCTCTGAAAGCGTCAGTATCATTAAAAAAGAAGAAGGAGAATATTAATATGTGCATTTCAGGAATAACGACTAAAATGTCCGCAGTTTACAAATATTGAACATGGAGACAGAAGTGTAGAACAGCTTCTGTGGCTGTGATACACAAATATCACAGTGATTACATTGTATATGTAAAGTGTGTAAGTTTGAATTTATAGGTGTCTGAAGGAAAAGTGGATAAAGCCACAGTAATCTTCTATAAGGCCTTACAGAATATCCCCTGGTCCCCTGGTGAGGCACACACATACTGTGAAAGTCATATTTCCCAAAACTCGAGTCCCTGCAGACTCGTCAGGTGCGGTTATAGGAGAGAAACTGAGCTAATTAATAACGAACAACAGCTCGTTTTACCAACCAACCGACTTTATACAGGGGTGCTCAGATTTGTAAAAAAGAGGAAATGGCTTTGAAACCTTAACATTAGTGTTTTGAGGACTATGATTTTACTTTTAAGAAAACAGAAGTGGTCATGTTACATATACCAGTAACCGTTAAGGGTGCAACCATTGAATGTATATATGTATAAATCTCAACAGTGTTAGAGAGGATCCCTAGTGAGTAGCACTTGGCGACTGTTGAGAGGAAGAAACCTGTGAAAGGACAGTTGTCAGGGACGGACAACTGAGAGAGATGAAGAGAAAACAGGAGCATATCAAGAATCAGTAGCTGATAGCCACTGCTCCTTATCTTTTTTTGGTTACAATTCAGTAAAAAGATAACCTGTATATAAAAGATGAACAGACTATGGATGAGACAGGGTTTAAACTTTTACTGAAACACACTTCTTTGATGGTACATTAGAACAAATAATCACACAGTAGGCAACACTATTTGTTAGATGATTTCATTAAATGTCTCCCTTAAGAAAAAGAGGTTTTTAATCTCATTGGAATCTTCCTGGTTAAATAAAATAAATAAAAAATAAAGATGGTGCCACTTGATCAATATCCTGCCTTGCTCAGCACATATTTACCAAATTAACCAATTACACTTATCACCCTGCTGTAGTTACCTCTTCTGCAAACTAAATCAGTATGTATGTATACTGGTACATACAATTCAGCTGTTCCCCGATCAGCTGAGGGGTTTGTAGACCTGTTGACAGAGAAAGAAGTGAGTGTGCAACTGCCTTTAGAAGAACTGGACATACTGCTAGAAGACTGAGCACACACCATCTTAAATCAAGTGTGTGTGTGTTCGTATTGGCAAACTTGATGGAAAGAAAAGGACAAGCACAAAGGTATACTCGACAAACTCAACACATGTACAGCTGCGGTACTGAACTGCTGCAGTAATTTGAGCAAAGGACTGCATTTTGTTTGGTTTTCTTTATACAGTGACAAAAATGTTTTAATTTCCACAGCAAACCACTAAAGCTGTGTTTTATTACTTGATGTTGTCAATAAATACAAATAAAGATTGATTTATGTGACATTACTTTTTTTATAGATAAAATTGGCAGTGGTTATTCTGGAAGTTGTTACAGTCCTAACTTATTAAGAAAAACTGTGGAAGTGATGAAGGAAAAAGCTGCCACTCAGCATATTGCCACGTTACAAAAATGTGAAATTTGTGTCACCTCTTAAAGAATTTTTAACATAGTTTTTTTTAAATATATATAATATTTAAAGTAAGGGTTATAGTCTATTGTGTTTGTTAAAACAGCAAAACATCTGCTGCACTCCGGAGTAAATAAGGAAAAAACTTGCAGGATAAAAAAAAGACGAACTCTGCTGTGTTTCATACGGAGCCCCGCAGGGGACATGGGAGAAAAAAAAAATCGAGAAATCGCAAAATTTTTGCGAGATCTTGCAAAACAAACTCGGGATCTCGCAAAAGTTCGTCTTAATTTTTTTTCTCCCATGTCCCCTGCGGGCCTCCGTAGTTTCAGAGTAACTCGCGTACCGTATTAAGGAAAAAAAAAGATCAACAAAATTCAAAGTGCGGCTGGCTTGACCGCGGCTGCACTCGAGAGTTCACTGCACCATAGTTTCTCATTCTCAGAAAATGTACTTCATTGTCAGTTGTAGATTTATTTGCGCGATGATCTGCAGAGATTATGACCTCTTGGTTGTGGAACGTTTCGTGACGCCATGCGCTCCCTTTTTGACGTGTCTGGAACTCGGGTGCCTTTGCGCATGCGTGAATATTCGTGCGTTCGAACAAGTGCCGTCACAGAAGAAGTCTTTGATCTGCCTTTGATCCGGGATAAAGTCCTTAAATAGGACCCAAGCTAAGTCAAAAAGTTACGGCTTCCAGAGTTCGCCTGGCAGTTTATACACGTGAAACGTTCCTTACTCTTTCAAATCAGAAAGTTTAGCATTTCAGGAAGATTTTAACAGAGGGAATCCTTGTGGAACAACAATGTCTCCAACACCGGATTATAATTTTCAAATTCCTCTGGTCCTATCACCAGATGAGCTGTTCCCGATTATCAATAATGCCTTCAACAAGCTCTCTGACGAACAGTGGTTATTAATAGAAAATGGACTTTTGAATTCTGGTGTTCAAGCAGTTTTGTCGGATATGATTTCTGAAATCATACAGATCGCCACAGTCAAAATCTTGACACTTGGGCTTCCCGCCATTCAGCGTGGTGCATCTACGGATTTAGAAAAAAATCCATATCTTGGTGACTCCATCTCTATCACTTTTGCTAAAGCGCTCAACATCCCTGAGCAGGACTGTGTGAGTGCTACACATCTGACAAAGATGATTGAGAGGGCGATTTCAGATAAGGTAAAGTCGATTGCCACCGTGGCAAGGCACCGCAATTTACCGCTAAACCCTGCTGTTTACATCAGCGGAATCATTTCGAATATTGGAAGACTCCATGTCATGGTTTATCTTGCTCTCTCATGCTTGGAATTATACGCAATAAAACGGCGAAGCTCACGCTTTATAACGGTAAGCGATTCAAGTCAATCTGAATCCAGCAGAGACAGCAGTGTGTCCGGCATCTCACGCGAATTGGCCATGAGGGAGGTTAGTGATATTCTGACCCGATATAGTCAAGAATCATATTCTGGAGATGATGAATCATCAGATGACGAGGAAGATATAGAAACTGAGCCAGCTGCTCAGACACTTTCAGAAAAGAAAGAATGTTCAGAAAGTGGGGAATGTGCAGAAGCTGAAAGGCAGGCAAAACGTTTGGAACCTGATGCCACAGTAGAAAAATTTGCAGCTGACATTGTCAATATTATATTTGACAATCTTCCTTCTTCTGACACTGATTCTTCTTCCCACAGTGAGAAATGTATCTCACCCAAATCTGGATTTATGGGAGCCATCTTCGATAAAGTGAGAGAGTTTTTCAACTCACATGCTCCTTGCGCACCAGAAAAATCCCGCAAACACCATTTTTTCAAGTTCGCACAAAAACATTATGAAAAGATGAAAGAAGGGCTGAAAAATACAGTGGAGGAGAGCAAAAAATATTTGATTAGTCTGTTAAACCTAAGCCACTCCCCTGAAACTGAGGGAATGGGTTCTCCTTCAAGAAGTTCATTTACTCTGGAAACCATGGTAAAATGTTCCACTCCAGCTAACTTTAATGTCATCAGATCTGAAATTATTGACATATACAACAAGTTCAAAAAACAGGAAGACCATTATATTATCCAAAAAACCCTTGAGAACATTAGAATAAGCGAGAACACCAAAAATTTCTCAAGGGACTTAACAGAGAAAATGTACAACCATTTAATGACAAGTCGTATATACTGTTACGGATTCAAATATTGGGAATGGATACAAGAGGAAAACCAAAATAACAACACTGGTCCGGCCGGGTCAAGTCAAACGATGATTTAATGAACACACGCGTGGGAGATGGACACCATACACAGACAGCATCAGATCTCAAAATGGTGGAGCCTTGATCAAACTCTTATAGCCTCTAGTGGCCCCCTCCTAATCATCAGAGCCTAAACATTCTTTCTCACACAGCGCCTAAGCTACGACCTTGGCTCCCTGTTTATCTGCTCCTGATGAAATGGGGCAGTATGCTCTGTTCTCTTCTAATCAGACAAATGAGACGATGACTTTCTGTGAACAGTATTTCTTATAACTCAGCAGTATAATGCATCATAAAACAATATCATTCATTCACAATAAATCAACAGTCTAATGTAATGCAAATCAGTTTACCAAATGTAATAATTATCACCTTCTTCTAGTTCAGGAGCATAATGCAAACTGAAACTACATAATAATTCACAATCTTTAATTATGGGTCTAACATGGCATAAAATAATATCATAATCCCACAATTCCCCCTGTTGAGCTCTTTAGACATAAAGAGCTCACTTACACCCTGCAATCCAGTGTTGCCGGGTTCATTTCTCCTTACTCCTGAGGCCTTTTGTCCCCCTGTTGGGTGAACCATATGTGAGATGACCTCTGTGTTTACGCAGTTCAGATGCAAGAAAAACTTTTATTACAACAACAACAGTAGGTACAGATGATACTCCCATCACTCCCCAGTTCTCCCACAGCTTTATTTCGGTGCTACCTTATACCCTCCAAACGTACTCGGACTAGAACCTCTGTCCGAGGAGCTTTTAACCTTTATTTTATTGCTGTAGGCACCAGTGTCTTCCAGTCGGGTCTCCTCTGCTCTTGTTTCCTTCAACCTCAGGGGTTAGACAACCCTTCAGTCGTTGCACAGATCAGGGGATTATTCTGCCCCGATTTCAAACAATGATCTGTGTATTCTGGGATCACAGCTGTGTTCCCCAGGAAAAGGAACAGAAAGGTGTTCTCCTTATGACCAACAGCCTCTCGAACGTCGTTGGTGTGGTGTTCCTGGATTTCCGTCAACCCCTTCGTGGTTATCGCTGTGTTTATTTGATCCATCCTTTTTAGGTGACTAACTGGAGCCCAAAATGCCATGACACTTGAACCCAGTTGATGTTTCCGCAGTCACCGTAACTGTCTCTGCTGCCAAGGATCCTCGTATATCTGTGACCTCGTCTGGTGTCTGTTCCTTTCTCTGTAAGAGACAGAAAACCAAAACACCTCTCTTCCTAGCTCTAACAATCTAATGTTGCTGTCTACTGATCTTTTGGTGATTCAGAATTTGTTTAAAATATTCAGAATGTCTCAAGGACTTATCGTAATTTAGTGTATGTGTGTGTAAGCGTGTTTGCATGTAACCCGCTGCACTCAAGGCATTTCTTACACTTTATCAGTCCGGACTATCGCCGAACGAAGCTTATGACCTTCAAAAGACCGAGTGCCAACTCATTATAAGCACATTTGCAAGATATATATAAAAATGATTAAAACCACTCATTCTAATAAAAGACATAAAAAACAAATTAGCCATTTCTAATTCTAACATGTGTCCATTCAATTAAGCTAGAAAATTAAAAAACAAGGTTAGTGAGCTCATATCTTAGAAAGTATCAGACTTTCTCCTATCCAGTGTCGTTGGTCCAATCTTGTTATTCTGTGTTAGGGAATGAAATCAATTTAATTGTCATGTTAGATCTGTTCAACTCCTGGCTCCGCCCAGAGCCTGCGTCTTCACAATCGTCTACAAACAAAACCTGTATTATTATGAACTTCACTTCAACATGAACTTGTTGACTACTTTTGACACCTATAGATAGAAGATTAACATGGGGTTATAACAATCACTGTAATACAAATGTTAATATGTCAATAGCTTCAATAAATGTTCAATGCAATGCTTGTTATATGATTCTGATGCAGCAATAATGCTGATGCTAAAATAACAGTAAAACACACCCTTTTTATCCCTTACTGACCACAGCAGGGGCCTCTATGTTTTGATTCAGCCATGAAGCTCACCTGATTCATCACTGAGCCCCACCGGCACTGGCATTTGACAGGGTGGCGCTGCATGTTCTTCCTTTAATGTCACTATTTTCAATCTGTTAATTAGAGTGCTTAAACATGAAGTAGACTACATCCACTACAAGTCAATACAACTGTGAATGTGGCCAATTATCAATCTATTACCAATCAATAACAAAAAAATAGCTTTTATTTTATGCATGCTTTTAGTCAACCACTCACCCACAGGATCTCCAATCCCAGAAAATTCCTTCTCCTCATTTAATGAGTCTGTCCTCCTTCCATGCCCTGGTAACTGGTCCATCCAGAGCTATATCATTATCAAATATACATACAACAAGCCAAACCACACTTTGGTCACACCAACCCTTTTCCGCCCTGAAGATGTCCAACGCCATCTTAGTCTGGACTGTCAAAGGTGATTTTAACGCTGATTGTTCCGACAATCCATTTATAACATTTCCTGGTCAGATTAGCCAATCCCTGCACACTGGAATAAACATATTCAACATGATCAACATTTTTCCTGCGTGTTATTTCCCCATCTTATTAATTCCAACGCTCCATCCTTATGTGATTTGTTGCATTATGTTTATCTAAAACTCCACTCTGTCTCTAAATGTTTGAAGAATTTTCATGTTTGGGGTCAAGTTTTAAGAATTTGACCATACGTGAAATTAATGGTGTTATTGTAACATGGTAGACTAGTGTGCCTGTGTTAATTCAGCTCCATATTATTGTGTGAAGTTGCACTGGGTTGGGAGTGGTTTTTTGTGCGTGTGTCACATTTTTGGTTAGCCAATGGCTGGAATGGGGTTGGACTAATTAGAGGCAGGTGTACTTGATTGCACTGATACACTGGTCTACTTATAGCCCACACTACAAACACTGCTGTGTCATTTTGTCTCTCTGTGCATGTATGTAATGTGATAATCTGATATGTTTGGGATGGATGGGTTTTGCGCTATGAATTTTATACTGAAGGCGTCATTTTGTCTCTCTGTGCAGGCCAGGGCCTATTATATGCCACAGCCTAAAGGCAGCATAGTTGCACAGGTTTGAGTGATCACTGGCTATATGCTTGCAGGTTGGTGGGTCTCCAAGGACAACTTCTACCCCTGTTAAAGGCAACATGTGGAGTGCAACTGGCCGTGTGGCATAGCTGGCTCTGGCCTTGGGACTGTGTGTTTTTATTTGATTCATGAATGGGACACTGGACTGTTTTATCTTTTATCTCTTGATATTTTTTGTCACTAAATTATCTTTTAGAATTTTATTGACTGTCATCGTTTTGCCCACGACTGAGACGGTTGGTCAGACCTAAAATCTTTCTTTGGGTGTGTTACATTATCACCCCCATCGGGGCTTACCTTTCCCACTTCTGATGATATTCCTCCCTATTCTTTGCAAGTTCCCGCTTTTGGTGGCGAGAAACTGTTGGTGTGGTCAAGTGGGTGCTGTAAAAACAAAAGCTCAGGACAGAACAGTTATCAGTCATGTACTTCATACAAACTTAGCATATATTGAATTTCATATTGATCCTCTGAGTGTAATGGTACATTTTAATTTTAATTTATCAAAGCTAAACACAATAATTTTTCTTTATTTTGCTCTTGTTCTTGTGCAGCACCACATGCCCCTGTCGGTTCTATCTTACTTTTCTAAATTATTGACTATTTCAATGGAGAACCTAAATGACGTGGACCAAGGTTTGTCATTACATATCTCTATTTTGAATGTGACAAGTCTATCATTCCCCTGTTATTCATACACAGCAAATTCAAAAGTGTTAAATGTTTTGGTGTTAGTAGTCTTAGAGTTAATTTTACTCTAAGTAGAGTCACATTCTTTTAATGTAACTCTGAGGTGTAAAATGATAGTAGTTAAAATCGAGTGTTAAAAATGAGTGTTTCTATTTCAAATCTGGAGGTGTTACAATGGAAACATTAACGCTTGACCTCTTAACTCTGAACTCCTACAGGGGCTATGACACCAATAGAGTAAATTCACAGACTCCGCCCCCAGCACGGCTCCAATCGAAGCTGAAGTGAAGCCGTTTCAAAACATTTTGCTCTACATATTTGAGTTGTTTGCCATGCTTGGTAAGTCATGTTTTCAAAGATTGTTTCAATTATTGTTATTAGCTTTTACTTCTGTGGCTCTTTGGAGTTGAGACAAAGCTGTGTGAAAGGCATTAGCCATGTTGCTCGCTGATAGCATAATATTCTGTTTTAGCTAGCTGAAAGGTATTGTTTGCGGGCAAATACCACAGCCTTGAAAAAAAGCTTGCATGTGAATTTTCAGTCAAATTTCTTGGTCAAATACACTTAAAACAATGTCTAGAATGTGAAATGTTGATATAATGGTGCTACTTGAAGCCTGAAAACGATCTCCCATAAAAAAAAACCGAGCAAACAGCAGTAGCAGATGTCCCAAGTCCCGACTGAGTTCTACGTTAGCACTTAGATCCCTCCAGAGTTTTGTGCACACGGTTTTAGGTAAAAATGAAAAAGGTTGAGGTTTTACATTTAGTTCAGTATTACCTGTTGTCTGTGTCCTTGTCTTTTGGGAAAATACTTTACACAAGTAATGGCTCAAAAAGGATTCCTTTTTTTTTTTTTTTTTTTTTTTTTTTTTTAACTGTGCTGCAATTGATTTGTGCCATTAATTAGTGTCAACTAATTTTTATTCAATCTCCACATAGGATATCCTTTTGAAGATCGAATATGGGGGAGAGCAGAAGTGCGTTGAAGTTCCACAAAGTGATGAATTAAGGACATACATATTGTATTTTGTATTTATTGAAATAAGTGATGAGAATGCTGTTATTTGCATTTACCAGCTCACCTATGTCAGACCTTTTGATAAACGAAATTCTAATGAAAGTGAGAACATGTACACTGTTACATCTTTCAGAAAATGTTTTGAAATTGTGGTGCACAGTTCAGAATAAATGTTTTTCAAAAACCATTGCGTCTTTTTAGTAAATGTTTATTTCCAAAAGAAATTTCTAGAAGTTCAGAACAGTAAAATTCCCGCTTTTTAGAATTAATTAGAAGATAACTCTTACGTAGCCAAACTAAAATACTCTTTGAGAGTTAATATATAAACTCTTAACACCAAGTGCCAAATTATCAACTCCAGAGAGATTTGGTGTTTAACACTAAATCAGAGCTAACGTACCAACTCTCCAAAAAGAGTCAAATTAACACTCTCTGGTGTGGACCCATATAGACAATTTAAAAATGTTGAAATCAAATCTGACAGTGTTAATTTGGACATGCTGGATTTGCTGTGTAGGTATCAACAGAGTTTTTTCTTGCTTTTTCTATCAAAATTGATTGACTTTTTACAGTGGCCCGCTATGGTTAATAATAACATGTTCAGTCATGAGTGAAATCAAAGCTTCTCTTCACTTTAGCATTTAACATTCCCAACAATATAATGTGCTGCATTAATCGAAACACAGCTAATAAAACACAATTTTCTTGATGGAAACATCAGTAGCTCAAAATTAGCAACCAAAGGGTTAAGTCTGCAGTTCACACTCATGTGAAGCTACAGCCTCCCCCCCTAGTCTCTGTCCTCCTACTCCTGCTAAAACAAAACAAAGCGAGACAAAACATCCACCCTTCTTTTACAAGCTGGGTGAATTGTTTGTAGACATGTACTAATCCTAAAGTCGGTACCGTTTTTGTCTCAGTGTCAAGTCAGTTTAAACATTTAGTCGTCAGTCCATCACAGTCCAGTCACATGCATACATTCACACACATTCATACCAGATATTGCTGATAATGGAGTCTCACACGCAACCTATTCGAGGCTCCATCACCAGCAAGATGACGTCATCATTTTAAAGGAAAACAGTTCCTTGTTTTTTTGGACTGGATTGACTCGCTGCAATCCTTTTAGGCTCAGGACTTCTCATGTGATCAATGTCCCATATAAGTGAATTTCTCCAGAGCCCATTATAATTATGGAGAAAAATACTTTGCAACTGTTTCTAGTAATCATGTTTTATAGCGCTTTAAAGTTCAATCTCTCAGGCCTGGATTAAAGAGCTGATTTGTTAAATCAGGAACTCACAAAATACCAAAATATCACCACCGGTGGATCACTCCTCTCAGATGTTCTTATTTCAGTGCACTGTAACAAAAGCAAAAACAAACGTAACCAATAAAATACTCATATAATAACAAATACTGGGGCCCGTTGGAAACATGTCCAAGCATAAAACCATCTTTCTCTCTCTTAGAGAAAGAAAACAATCCAAACCTCACTGATAAAATCAACCTAGTGTTAAGCAAAACCCAAAATCAACCAAAACTTCACCAGAAAGTTTTTCTCCCTCCCAGGACAATATTGTGTAAGCATACAGGTACCGTAACTTCTTTTTGCACTGACAAAAACATGTTGGACTTATTTCAGTCAATAGTGGACACTAGTTGCACACAAATGTTTTGCTTTGGTAGAAACTTAAACAACTGAGTTAAATCAACACAACCTTTTCATATTCAGTAAACCTGTGCATTTTGAGTTCATATTACATGATTAAGACATGTTCAGATGGAGTAAGTTAAGCTCCTGGAATATTTTAATCCTTCACAATTCTGTCATTTTTTCAACACTATTCACTAACTTTTATCCAAATTCTACTTGGTCCCTTAAATACTACATGTTGTCTTCATATTGCCTACGGTTCAACAAAGTCTAAATTCTGATTACCATAAAAATTGAATGGGTCTACAACAACTACCATCCTCCTATCTTTATCCTAATTGCACGAGGGCTGGGAAATAACTCTAAAGTGATAGGTTACGAGGCAGGGTGCACCCCGAACAGGTCACCAGTCTATCACCTAAAAACAAACAACCATTTACACTTACATTCACGGATAATTTAGAATCATCAATTAACCTAGCTCTAATAGCTTCATGACTTTTCACTGTGGCAGGAAACCAGAATACCCAGAGAGAGACTACTGCAAACTAGCCAGACTGTGGACTTGCACCCAGGACCTTCTTACTGTGGAGCAACAGCACTCACCAGCATGCCAACAATTTAGGAAATACAGGGAAGCTATGATTTCCTGTTGAATTTTATACAAATCTTTAAAGCCTGAGGCAATTGTGTTAAATACATGTAGGATGCTTACGTAATTCCAAGGGCTGGCCCCCTTTTCTTCTTTTTATTTTTTTATTATTATTTTTTTTAGTGTGTTCCTCCTTCAATTAAATCTCAATCACAAAAATGTGGTGCTCCGAAGTAAGGCTCACACCGTTAATTCATCATTTTCACTCTGTACCACTGCTCCTTATCAGGCTGTGTGAAGCACAGTAAACAATTCAGTTGAGGCCTTGAGCCATAAACAGACATCACTCACAGACATTGTTTTCATAACCAAACTGCTCCAGACCCTGTCCCCTAAATCTACACAAATGCCCTCTGGGTGACATGAAATGCATTTAACCAATTAAACAATCAATGGCTTCTTGTTGTTGTAACAAATTCTGTATTTGGACGTTTGTGTGCAGCATTTTGCGTATCAGCATAGCATTTGTTAGTAAAGCATTCTTCATTGCAGCAGCGTGTGTGTATCACTCTTCATTGCACAAACATGTGTATGTGTATGTGTGTATGTGAGTGTGTGTGTGGATCACTTCTCAGTGAATTGAATCAGCATTTTGATTTGTGTGCATGTGTGTGTGTCATTTCTCAGTCAATCAACAAGTGCATATGTGTTCATATGTGTGTTTCTCTTGATTCTGAGTCAGTGTATGTAGAGGTGTGTGTTTGTGTTCATCACTTTCCTGTTCTGGTGTTCTGGGTAAACCATGGCCTGAAGCGTGCTCTGGGGTCCTGCTCTCCTCCTTTTCAGTCCGTTTGGGTCCATTGGTGCTGCTGCCCAAAGTTCTCTCCATACTGGTTCTGGCCCCAATTGAGGCAGTCCTTTTCTCCAGTGTCCTGCATCTTCTCCTTGTCCAGCTCCTCCTTAACTTGACCCTTTTTGCTTCTGTAGGTCCTTCAGGGTTTGCTCCTGGTGTTGGAGCTTCTCGTCAGGTTTGGCAACCTCCTGCTCCAGCAAGCTCCGGCCTGATTTTAAGTCCTGTATCTGGGACTCTAAGCCTGACTGATGGGTTCGATTAGCAGCCAGCTCCTCCTGAGCCATGCTCAGTTTCTGCTCTGATGTCTTGAGCTCTCACTGAGGGCAGAAACCTCAGAGTCTTTTCCGTACACGTCAGATTGAAGTTTTTGATGTTTTCCTTGCTTTGCTCCACGGCCTTCTGCAGCTCTGCTGTTCGGCTCTTCTCAGAGGTCAGCTCCTGGCTGAGCCCCGACACCTGTGCCTTCAGCTTATGTTCTTCTGCTGCTTTTGTCCAATCTGAGGTGCCTTCTGACCTCAGTTACTCCTCGTGTCTCTGGCACGCCCTTTTTGCTGCCCGATCCTCCGTGTTGGTCCGTCACTGTCCTGCACAGTTTTAATGCAGAGTTGTTAAGGTCAGCATTTTTTGCTCGGCCTCACTTTTCATCCGGGCTTAATAGGCGTCTCGTCACCGCTCTGTCAGCTGAAGCTGTCTGGAAATCTCCCCCGTGTAGTGAAACGGGCCTTGGATTTAACGTTCTCCGTCTCCGCTGCATGAGATCTCTTTCCTGCAGCACTGTTGACATTCTCAGGCTGTTGTTGTGGGTCCAGCTGCTGTAGCATTTGGTCAGGGTCACATCAAAGATGGTAGAGGGGAGAGCAAAGATGGTAGAGGGGAGAGCAGGAGTCCAGGTCAGCCTCGGCTTTCCGGGCCGACAAAGCAGCCTGTATTAAGCATAAAGAGAAAAAACAAAAACAAAACAAAAACAGACGAACAGGAAAATGATGTTGTTTGAAAATAATGTTGTTTTGGCTGTGTTATTCAGAGAGGGGCCAGGCCCTGTGTCAGCCTTCTCCCCCCCTTTTTTTTGTTTTTTCTCACTATATAATCAACTCATAACCCACCAAGTTGACAGGACAACACAGGTACACGTTAAAATTCTTAAGATCATGTTTAATAATTCAAAAAAGGAATTTTATTTCATTCAGTAATCACTTATATTAATCAATCAGAGGAAAACATGTCACAATTTGACTCTTTTAACCACTAAATTTGTTGTTTCATCACTGGTTTGTGATTTACCAGTGTCTGTCTTTTTGAAGTCAAGTTGTTGTCCTGCAACCCAGAGAGTTTAATTGTTAGTAGTGGATAAACTTTATCATTTAACATTAGGTGTATGTTAAGTTTTGCTGCTTTAAGCTTGCTGGAAAATCTTCACGTGTTCATGAGTGTAAGCTGTTTCTTCATTGCGTGTATGTGCGTTTGTGGGTGGGTTATTTTAACTTTTTTCTCAAACAAAGCATTTCTCTAATTGTGTATGTTTTTAATTTTGTTTCCCAAATTTTGATTTCCCACCTTAAATAACAGCATTCCATGTCTTCAGCCAGGAATTAGAGCTTGCTTGTGAGATTCAGGGACACATGGTGCCAAAAACAATTCAGTGAAAAACTTGCCTGAAAATTTCCAGTGATGGTAACCGATAACTGGAGGAGATGATGTCCTTTAAGCTTCTTTTTCGGGTGGGGACAAAGTGATAGGTCAACCTGTAAAATTTTGAGCCAGAGCTTGGCATGTGTGTCGTCCCAATTTTATTAATCTATCCTTTTGCTGCTGTACTCAGGTCTCCTGGTTGAGAGAAATCCACCTGTATTAAGAGACTAAAACATTCATTTACTATTTTTCTTACAACATCCATTTAATTCATCCACCTAGATTTTACTCTCTCTCTTGGTGCATAGTTCACACAGTCAGGCAGCTGCCTTTTATGGGCATGCAAGTTTCCGGTCACTTACCCCCAGCAGCTGCGAAGCCGTCTCTCCCATATCAAAACTCAGCCAAACATTAAACCTTCACCGTAGTCATTCAAAACTTTATTTATAATATTATAATCAGCAAAATCAGCGTTTTAATTACAGGCATGTATCATTATTTGCAAATTATACTTATAAAACTCAATAACACGCTAAACAGGAAGTCCTCTGTGGGCTTCACAGCAGCCACCTCATTTGCATGTTCACACACTATCTAAAAATAGCTTGCAGCGCTGCAGCGCGCTGTCGTCACACACAGCCTCGTTTCACACTCAACTCTATATTATATTACAAAGACGTCTTATATTTACAATCACTCTCAGGCCTGAAAGTTTTAGCGCCTACACAATTTTGACAAATTTAAGATAACGGGTCCAACCGAAGAAAGTCCAACTTTTTTGTAATCAATTAACCAGTATCAGACTTTAACTGTATCTGGCCTCATCTCTAAAATCCCTAAGTCAATTTACAGTGCCCAAAAAAGCGCAGATAAGGAGACTCTAACTCCTAGCTTGTTCCAGGATGCCCTGTACCCCACAGTCAAGCCAACTGAACTAACCCTGTTCGCCGACAGGTCAAGGTCGCGCGTCCGCGGCCAGGAGGGAGCGTAACCTCCGGGCTATGCGCCTCTTAGTGGACTCTAACCACCGTTCTAACAAAATTTATAATACTTTTAAACAACAGACAACACCCAAAAACAAGAGTATGACTGAGGCAGATGCAACGTTATGGACAATGGAGACTCTAACTCGCAACATGACCAACACAGATGCAATCTTTAGACCAATGGAGACTCTAACTCCCAAACTGACCAATTCCCTATCCATCTACCTGAGACTCTAACTCAGTATTATTACCTTTACCTGAGACTCTAACTCAGTATTTTTACCTTTACCTGAGACTCTAACTCAGTATTTTTACCTTTACCTGAGACTCTAACTCAGTATTTTTACCTTTACCTGAGACTCTAACTCAGTATTTTTACCTTTACCTGAGACTCTAACTCAGTATTTTTACCTTTAAGCTTATTTCAAGTTTCAAAACTCATGAGATTTTTCATCAAAATCAAAACAGACACTCACCGGCAACTTTTACTGAATAGACATTTAATTTCATCGTCCAATTCAGCACACTTCGGATCAAATCAACAGGCCTGTGCCTACCTCTTTTTTAAAGGCGCCTGTCCACTCAGTTCGATTGCCGGATAATGTCTGCCCGTCTGACCACCTCGGACCGTCCAAGCCTCCAAAACTTCCATCCCAATACCACAGGACGAGCCCCCAAAACTGTTACGGATTCAAATATTGGGAATGGATACAGGAGGAAAACCAAAATAACAACACTGGTCCGGCCGGGTCAAGTCAAACGATGATTTAATGAACACACGCGTGGGAGATGGACACCATACACAGACAGCATCAGATCTCAAAATGGTGGAGCCTTGATCAAACTCTTATAGCCTCTAGTGGCCCCCTCCTAATCATCAGAGCCTAAACATTCTTTCTCACACAGCGCCTAAGCTACGACCTTGGCTCCCTGTTTATCTGCTCCTGATGAAATGGGGCAGTATGCTCTGTTCTCTTCTAATCAGACAAATGAGACGATGACTTTCTGTGAACAGTATTTCTTATAACTCAGCAGTATAATGCATCATAAAACAATATCATTCATTCACAATAAATCAACAGTCTAATGTAATGCAAATCAGTTTACCAAATGTAATAATTATCACCTTCTTCTAGTTCAGGAGCATAATGCAAACTGAAACTACATAATAATTCACAATCTTTAATTATGGGTCTAACATGGCATAAAATAATATCATAATCCCACAATACCAAATTCCCAATACTTGTATGGGTAGAAGTCTATCAGACTCTGTTATCTCCAGGACACCACAGACAGTAGCTGAATCAAGAGTTTTCCCTTCTCCCGAAGTCCTCTATGTAATCATAGAAGACGCAGTTGCAAAGTTTTTGCAAAAGATTCTGCTCTTGGTTGATGATGAAGCATTTGATGTAGTTATTCAGGGCGAAAAAGTGTCCGATGCTATTAAAGATATCCAAAACTTCCTTGCAACAGCACAGACACGGGCAAAAGATACAGAGTCAGACTCTTCTCAAAAAAGTGGCAGAGAATCTAGAACACCCTGTCATTCTAGACCAGCATCTCCAGAAAGACAGGCCAAGTCTCCAGAGAACTGCTCAACATCCTCTCGTTTAAGTTCAACACCTGTTCTCGAGAGGAGGGAGGAAGAACTGCCTGAAAAATCAGAAGCCAAATTCTCCAAAAAGGATGAGGAGGAACTGTCTGACAAATCAGAGGACAGATTCTCCAAAGAACATGAGGACATACCCTCTGAGAAGTCTGTGGAGAAACCCTCCACAGATGAGAAACTGTCTGAAAAGTCAGAGGACAGAGTTTCTGAGGACAAACCCTCAGAAAATGTAGAGGAAAAGCTCTCAGAAGCGTCAGTGTCATCTGCTCAAGTGGAGGAAGTATCCCAAAACCTTGTCTACTTTGTTTTAATTGGACTTCTCGAGAAGTCCAAAAGCAGGCGAAAAGGCCGTCTCACTCCTCCAGATGGCGTAACACTAGCTGAGATCATTGAGCGTCTCAAAAACTTGGTGCAACTACAAATCAGCAGCACGGAGTCTACAACACGTCTGGAAAATGACATGAGAGGATTGACCAAAAAACTGGTTAAAGGACTCATCAGGGAGTTTGGCTCCCCAGAAAAGATCATGGATGCTGCTTTGACATGTGATAGTTCATTTGACGAGGCTATTTTGAGGCTCTTGAAAATCCATTTGGGTGTGCCCACAAGTTATCGACAAAAGTCCAGAGTTGCCAGGTTCTTTTCAGCATTGAAGAAAGCTTTAATGAAACCCTTCAGATGCTGTTTTATGGGCAGCGATGACTAAAGACCTTGACTTTTCCACTGCCTTGCTTCTTGCAAAATCTCGAAGCAGAAATGATCCAAAAACGGTCAATCATTGTGTCAAATCAAATTCCTTTATAGTTTTCCTACAAAACTATTATATTTTCATTGTGTCTCCTTTTTGTTTTCCATCGAGTCCAGCCGGCCGCAGCAGATGGCTGCCCCTACATGAGCCTGGTTCTGCTGGAGGTTTCTGCTTTTTATGGCAGTTTTTCCTCCCCACTGTCGCCTTGTGCTTGCTCATAAGGGATCATTTGATTGCTGGAATTTTCAAAAATTGGTGTTTTGAACTTTAAGATAGAGGTCCTGCAGGCCCTCCACCTTAAATTTCAAAACACCTCCAGGAGACTTTGTAGTTAATTGTCATTACAATGAAATAAAAAAAAAAATCCAAATTAAAAACATGTTGACTTTTGTTGTCTGTTCTTGATGTAAACTGCAAAAGGAAAAAAAAAAGTGTTGCATGTGTGTACTCTGGTAATCAGTACTGGTATTTTAATGTATTAGAGTAGAATTTGATATAGGGTTAGAGTCTGTTGATAGTTTATCCTCCTCAGAATCCCGAGCGCTTCTTCTGTCGAGCTGGATGTTTTTAATATGAGTTTCCAGAACCGTGGAAAATAACAGCATCGGCGAGCTAAACCGGTCGTCTCTGACAACAGCAACAGATTACAAGTGATAATAAATATTATCACAAATACACTTCCATTTCAGATTATTCAGAATAAAAGTATATTCTCATGCAATTATCTTGGAAAGTGTTTTGTGAACAAACAGTCAAAAGTGCTTGGATTGCATTATAATCTTCTGAATTGAGGGCTTTTTCTTTCTACAAGTAAGGACCCCAGCCTAAATACATCTGACACAGTAGTTTATCATCCGTGGCTTCTTGTATGAGGTAATGGACGTGCCCCTCAATTGACAGAGGAAGACCCAGCACTTTATTCCTGCTCTTAATCACTCCCTGCAGGTGCTGCTCAATGTCACACACGTGGGTTTTAGCCTAGCAGAGAAATGTAAAGAACAAACATTATTAGGTTTTATTGAACCGGGATGTGCTGTATTTAGCCCAGTTTTCCTCTGGGATTAATAAAGTCTCTCTGGTTTAGATTTGCAAGTAAATATAATTTAAGAGGTAAAAATTCAAGAAACATGCCCACCTTTTCATTAACAATCTCTCCTGTCTCATTGGCCTGAGCTTTTGATAGTCCTTTGGCTTGTTTGCTCCACTCCACCAGTGGGTCATGAAGGAAGGTCTTCAGCACACTTGCAGGAAAAATTAAAAACAGAGACACATTTTTAATATTTATGAATGGTTAAATTTGACATTAATACTTTTTATGTGAATGTACCTCATGAGTGGCTCTCTCTGGTCTCTCATTAGTCTTATCGTAACCTCACAGGCTTGCCTAAAGAGGCCCTCGATGCCCATGGGCCCCATAGCATGCACCATGTTTCGCGTCAGACGAAAGGGAACAACCTCTGGCATGTCAAATGTCTCCCCCTAGTGGAAAAGGAGAGAAAAGCACAGGCAGAGTTAAAAGCAACTACATGCACTGGTGTTAAGGATACATATAACAAATAATAAATATATGAATATTCCTAAATAATATTTTTATTGAATCTAAGGCAAAAAAAAAAACCTTGTTAAAGAGGCAGTTGAAGTCTACATGAACACATTCTCCAGTGAAGGAATCAAAGAGGATGTTTTCTCCGTGGCGATCTCCCAGACCCAGGATGTAGCCCACCATGGACATCACAGCAGTGGAGCGGCAGTATGCTGAACGACTGCTGTACCTGTAAACACACAAATACTTCAAAGATTTATTCTTGGATTTAAGTTAAACTTAAAGCAGATTTTTGAAAAATTCTGAATTGAAATAACTTCTTTCAAATGTGGTCAAGATGTTAAATGAAAATGACTAACATTTCTGATAAAGCAGTGACTTCCAGGAGCATAATTATAGCAGTGTTGTAGTGAAAGTCATACCATGACGTGGGGTCAGGAAAGGTCCGGAGGAACCATTCATAGAAGACAGGGGGGTGTCGAGCACATAGCACCTCCTTGTGGATTCGCAGTTTTTCCTCAAAGGGAGCTGTCTTGGGAAGAATAAGCTTCCTGAGCTCTTTACCTGATAGGTAGATACCTTAAAAACACAGAAAAGGTGAACAACTTAATTATTTCCCAACATTTACTTAAAAAAAAGGTTTTTGATTGTAGGTGTTATAAGAAGGGATACCTCTCTCTTTGTACAGCTTTGTGAGAATGTGCCGCAGCCCGGCAGTGTTGTTAACCCATTCGATGATGCCGCACTCCTCATTGAGGGGAATCACAGCATAAGTCCAGATGTGTAGCTCCCTCCGTCTGGACTCAGCATCTTTACGGAGGCACTACACAAACACACAGTACAAACAAGCACATATAAATGCTGTTCTTCTCACATTTTCTCAAGTATTGTCATGTAATTTGCACACATATTGATTGATTTAGTACAGCTCTGCTACATAATGAGCTCCTATACTGCAAAAAAAAAAAAAAAAAAGTTCAGTTTTTATTCACATTATGAGAAGAGGCTAATATTTCATTTTAACTTTGAGGCCAGAACAACACATAAAATAAGATTGAACCTCTAAAATTTAGTAAGTTTGTTTATTCTGACCTAACGTGCAAGTCGCTCTATGGCCAGAACTCACTATATATCCATTTAGTTTGAATGAAATCTCCCAGATACCTTATTGATGAGACAGTTGAACTCCATAAGTCTGCAGTCCTTCCTCAGGTCATCTTTAGGTTTACACATCATGGTGTAACCCCGACCATCCGAACCCTTCAGGCTTATCTTCTTTGGCTTCTGCAAAGAGGCCAGGATCTCCACCTACACAAACAAGATTATTTTCTGTAACTATCATCAACTCCTGCTGAATGTTAAACATACCGTGGCGGCCGGTCAGAATAGTTAACACCCTCTTTCTCTTACACTGTCTTCAAAACCATCCAGGTATGCCCAGTGTCCAGGGAAAGCATCATGCTGTGTGTTTTCCCCGCCTGTGGAGGGCAGCGTTGGGATGAGGACAGACTGCAGAGGGATCAGGATCTGACTGAACGTCGACTCCTCCACCAAACGTTTTAGCTGCTTGAGGTGAATGCTCATACTGAGGGTGGTGCTGTTACCATTCACCTGTAAGACACATATTAATTATTATTATAATATTATTAATCTGCTTGTTAAAACTTCTAATTTATTCAGTTTCAATTAAAAGAAAAACGATACAAAAATATAATGGATTTGACCCAAATCTCACTACAAACTGTATTTTTTAAAGAAAATTTGCAAAGAACCTGTTTTAGTCACACTGTAGTAATATAATAACTGTTATACACCAAAACTGAAAATACATGTATTCTTAGACAGCCATGATTTGGAGATTCATTGTGCTGTATGAAAAATTTCAAACCTAAACAGTTCAAGGTATAAATATAATAAAAACAGAAATTTAATCTCACACCAGAAGGCTCATCCTATCTTTTTCTAGGAAACACTGCAAAATGAAATCTTGAGACCTTTTATGCAACCTTTCTGCTTTCCTTCACTGGCTTCTAGTGAAATAAATAACATACAGAGCCCTACGTGGCCAGGCTCCTGTATATACAGCTCAGCTACCAAGAGCTTATAACCTTAGTTGGCCTCTCTAATCATCTTATCAATGTATCTTAACTGCTCCTTGCTCTTATTTTAAATCCAGAGCGGACCACACTTCTGATGTTGGAGAGCCTAAATTTTGGAACAGTCTTCCTCGCCCTGTCAGGTCAGGCAAAAGAGTCATTTGTTTTAAAAAACTGCTTTTTCTTAAGCTTTCTCCCATTATTTTTGGCCAGTTGGGCATAAGACTGTATGCCCGACTGTGTGTCTGTATGCTGGAACATGTACATGTATGGTTTAATTCGAACTGTGAAGTACTTTGGAACTGTGTGTTAAAAAGCGCTATACAAATGAAGCTATTCTTCTTCTTCCTCTTCTGAAGATGGAAATGAGACTACACAGACCTGGCCAGCTGTTTTTGCAGCTCCTGAGCATGTTGGTTGCATTGAGCAAAGTAGCTAGCCTGAGCATCCACAAAGTCAGTGAGGCTCCGCATATGGTTGGTCTGTAGAGGTAGATGGCAGGAAAACATATCCAACAAGGTAAAGAGCCACAAGCATTAAATATAAATAGCAACAGTTCCTTTAAGAAACAGATAGTAAAAAAATAAATAAACACAAATTTGAACTCGTTAAGTGTACGTACATGTGTGTTGCTGATTCCTTCCACAACAGCTCTTGTGATTTCTGCGATTTTAAAGACTCTGACAAATCCTCAGCTCCATCTCTGCCTACACATACAAACCCACACACACACAAACACACATATCCCCACACACATCTGTATGGTTTTTCTCTTATTTTTCTAAAAATGGCTGAAATAATACAACATTTAAAATGAGCTCAAGTCTAAACAAACAGAAAACTACAGAAAGGAAATATTGTCTGTGCTAACAGCAGCTCCATATTCATATCAATTACTGCTGAGAGCCTCACTGATATACTGTATGAAGACCATTTCAGATCCTGTGTTCTTTAAACTGATGAGGAACTCACCTGCGAGATTTCCTGAGCCCAGATCTGTTTGCATGAAAGAGACATAAGAAGACAAATGCCTTATTTGAAGATCGAACACCAATTTCTTCTGCGTCTGTTAATATGCACGTTCCTACACAGAACTGCTGACCTTTAGCCATTTAACACGCAGGAAGCTGAACATGTAGGAGACATGAGACAAGTAGTCATCTTCCAGTGGGTTGGCATTCAGGTTCTGACAAAAAGACAGAAGATACAAGAACTGTAATGTCAAATATCAACATGTTTAGCTTTTAGTCAGGGTATGACTAACTGAAAAGTATGTAATAATGTAAAGGTGTAACTCACTCTGGCCTCTTGCTCAGCCTCGTGGGCTTTTCTCAGCCTGGCCTTAGTGATATCCAAGTCCAAACGTTTATTCACCAACATCTTGCGTTCATTCTAGGAACAAGCAATCTTGTTTACTTTACAAATAACCTATAAACTAAATATTATTTCGGGTGACAGCGTAAAATAACCTAATCACTGCTGTGATAATCACAATAAAGGTGCGAGTTTGTGTGCATGTGATACAGAGGCATGCGTTTACCTGTATGGCTTTGTATTCCCCCTCAGTGAAACTCCGCAGGGGAGTGAGAAAGTGAATGTTAGTGCTTTGGACAAACTTCCTCTCCGCCTCTCCGAGCTGCTTCTGAGCCTCTCCACACCTTATCAATGCAGTACCTGAGCAGAGAAAGATAAAAATACAACACAGTGACAACTTTTCAATATATACTCATAACACAAAAAAGACAAGAATAAGTAAAGAAATGAACATGTGAAAATAGTTGAGATCCTTCTCGCAAATCAATAAAATGCACGTACTCATTAGCCACTTTATTAGGTATTCCTGCTCAACTGCTTGGTAACCAACCCTGTACTGGCAAACTGCATGTACCTAATAAAACGATTGGTCCCAGAGGTAAAGACTCTCAGCTAACTCAGGACTACAGTGGTAAATTGATGGGATTTGATAACTCTGCTTTTATCAGTATGTTGGCAGCTGGAAATTGCTTGATATCATCCCAGATGCATTTTCTTCATAAATATTTACAGTTCATCTAAATGTTTCTCATCTTCATTGTAAATGTCTTTAAAAATACTCCATAGAATACCTTCCTTGGAAGAGGGAAACCATCTCCATTACTCTTAATGAGATGATGTTTTACTTTAAAAGAGTAAATGCTCAGATCTTTTTTCTCACCTTTTATATATTTGGATACAGTGAACAGGTTAGAGTTCAGGATCATAAAAACAGGGCTAATTGTGGCAAAAACAGGACCAACTGTTAGTGAAGTGGGTATGTATACATCTGTAACTGCTCAATGAATCAGGGCAGCTTCATTAAATCAATTCATGTTCTCCTACCGAGGCTTGGCTGCAGTAAAGCCTCAGTCTGGGAGATTATCTGGTCCGTCCACGTCTTGGTGGCGTCCGCCCGTGATAAAAGCTCCTCCAGTCCGGGGTCCAACTCAGTCCTCTCGGCCTGTCCGAGACTCTCTCCAGTGTACTGGAGCGAATTTCAGGGTAACATTGATTAACAAACTGCTTAACTGCGCACTTTTCTTTTAGTAAGGGCAGTCGCTGATTTAGGGTTGAGATTAAAGCCCAGGAAAAACACATAATAGTTTCCTTTATTATTATTATTATTATTATTATTATTATTATTATTATTATTATTATTATTACCTGACCAGCATCCACGGCCAATCGAGTCAAATCCATGACAGCGTCCCCAAGGTCGCGTCGTCTCCGGTGGACCAACTGACAATCACCTCAGGACCGGGGTAACCACGCTATGAAAAGACAGCTAATCAACAACAAGAGGATGACCTCGCCATAGCCTCCCGGCTAACCGCCCCACTTTCTGCTAGCAAGATTACGGTCCGTTAACACCGAGCAGCCGAGCCCAAGAGGACGAAGCAAGTGCAGGCACCTGCCTGATATTGAATATTAGCTAGCGTTTTTGCTTTTTTTCAAAGCTTCACTACAACGATAAATTTTAAATTTTGGATTATTTTGAATACCGACAGGTTTAAATAATATTAAGCTTTTACATAAATTAAACTGGACATTTATAGGTGTCGAAAAGTCAGTAAAATTATTAGTATATTAAAAAAAAAGAAAAGATTTACCTGATAAGAGAGCGCCTTTATCCACACTTCCGGTTCAGATCATTCAAAATAAAAGCATATTCTTATGTATTTATCTTGCTTTCCCACTATAAATATGTAAATAAATAAACACAACCAAGCTCATCTTGATCTAAAAATAGATTAAAGGTTTCTATCCCAAAGCCAGCTGAAACAACAGCCAAGCATTAACAAAAAGAAGAAAAGTCATAATTACAAATACAGTGATTTTCTGATTGCCTGAACTCATTACTAGATAAGATAAATACTGCTAGCTTAAAAGGAACCTACTGCTATACTCACGCCTTCACCCAGCCTTTTAAGCAGACATTTCTAAGTGGTGATCTCTTTTATGTAAAAAGTTGAACCAGTTGGCTGTAATCAGGAGTGAAGAAGCAGCGGGAGACGGGATTAAAACAATCAGCTGACAAGCCTGTCTAGCTCTGTGAGTTTAAGGAGGGTTAAGAGATTAGAAGACACACTACGGCACGTTTACCAACTAAATGGCTTTATTACAAGGGGATGTACAACAGTGCTGCGTTTTTCAATGTTTTTCTAGATAACTCGAAACAGAAAAAGGCTCCATTCAAAAGGGCTTGGATTGCATTATAATCTTCTGAATTGAGTGCCTTTTCTTTCTACAAGTAAGGACCCCATCCTAAATACACCTGACACAGTAGTTTATCATCCATGGCTTCTTGTATGAGGTAATGGACATGCCCCTCATTTGACAGAGGAACCCAGCACCTTATACCTGCAGGTTCTGCTCGATGTCAAACACATGGGTTTTAGCCTGACAGAGAATATTTGAAGAGTTTCAGTCAGGTTTCAGAGTTCATCACAGCACAGAAACAGCTTTAGTGAAGGTTACAAATGATCTTCTTATGGCCTCTGACAGTGGACTCATCTCCGTGCTTGTCCTTCTTGACCTTAGTGCAGCATGCGATACTGTTGACCATAATATCCTATTAGAGCGATTAGAACATGCTGTAGGTATTACAGGTATTGCACTGCAGTGGTTTGTATCATATCTATCTAATAGACTCCAATTTGTGCATGTAAATGGAGAGTCCTCTTCACACACTGAGTTTAATTATGGAGTTCCACAGGGTTCAGTGCTAGGACCAATTCTGTTTACATTAAACATGCTTCCCCTAGGCAGCATCATTAGAAGACATAGCATACATTTTCACTGCTATGCAGATGACACCCAGCTCTATCTGTCCATGAAGCCAGATAACACACACCAATTAGATAAACTGCAGGAATGTCTTAAAGACATAAAGACTTGGATGGCCACTAACTTTCTGCTTCTTAACTCAGATAAAACTGAGGTCATTGTACTCGGCGCTGAAAAGCATAGAAATATGGTATCTAACCAGATTCTTACTCTGGATGGCATTACCTTGGCCTCCAGTAACACTGTGAGGAACCTTGGAGTCATTTTTGACCAGGATATGTCCTTCAACGCACATATTAAACAAATATGTAAGACTGCGTTCTTCCATTTGCGCAACATCTCTAAAGTTAGAAATATCCTGTCTCAGAGTGACGCTGAAAAACTAGTTCATGCATTTATTACTTCCAGGCTGGACTACTGCAATTCATTATTATCAGGATGTCCAAAAAACTCACTGAAAAGCCTTCAGTTAATCCAAAATGCTGCAGCAAGAGTACTGACAGGGACTAGAAAGAGAGAGCATATTTCTCCTGTTTTGGCTTCCCTTCATTGGCTTCGTGTAAAATCCAGAATTGAATTCAAAATCCTGCTCCTCACATACAAGGTCTTAAATAATCAGGCCCCATCTTATCTTAATGACCTTGTAGTACCATATTACCCTATTAGAGCACTTCGCTCCCGCTCTGCAGGCCTACTTGTTGTTCCTAGAGTATTTAAAAGTAGAATGGGAGGGAGAGCCTTCAGTTTTCAGGCCCCTCTTCTGTGGAACCAGCTTCCAGTTTGGATTCGGGAGACAGACACTATCTCTACTTTTAAGATTAGGCTTAAAACTTTCCTTTTTGCTAAAGCATATAGTTAGGGCTGGACCAGGTGACCCTGAATCCTCCCTTAGTTATGCTGCAATAGATGTAGGCTGCCGGGGGATTCCCATGATGCATTGAGTTTTTCCTTTCCAGTCACCTTTCTCACTCACTATGTGTTAATAGACCTCTCTGTATTGAATCATATCTGTTATTAATCTCTGTCTCTCTTCCACAGCATGTCTTTTATCCTGTCTTCCTTCTCTCACCCCAACCGGTCGCAGCAGATGGCCGCCCCTCCCTGAGCCTGGTTCTGCCGGAGGTTTCTTCCTGTTAAAAGGGAGTTTTTCCTTCCCACTCTTGCCAAAGTGCTTGCTCATAGGGGGTCATATGATTGTTGGGCTTTTCTCTGTATCTATGAAGCGCCTTGAGGCAACATTTGTTGTGATTTGGCGCTATATAAATAAAATTGAATTGAATTGAACTGAATTGAATAGAGAAACGTAAAAAACAAACATTAGGTTTTATTGGACCTGAATATGCTGTAGTTAACTCAGTTTTCCTCTGGGATTAATAAAGTCTCTCTAATTCAGATTCGCAAGTAAATACAGTTTAAGAGGTAAAAATTCAAGAAACATGCCCACTTTTTTATCAACAATCTCTCCTGTCTCATTGGCACAATGTGAGGTGTTAGTACTGCAACAGCAATGCTGTGTTTCCTCTGGTGACAGTGAGACAAACGCTGACATCGGCCCTCTTAGTCTGGACCACCAGCGCCCTTCTTTGAAGCATTTATGTACAGGCCAGGCTAATAAAAGCTCTTTCCCCCCATTCTTCTCTAGACGTGTTTCTCAAAGCTTTTTGAGCCCTAACCTTATTTGTTTATTTTGGTCTGACTGACCTCCATGTGATGTGTGCTTCAGGTGGAGTACCGTTGCCATACTGCTCGCTGGGCTTGCCGTTTTTTTTCACTCTGTAACCAGAGACTGCAGCAGTTGGTGCCGCGCCTCTTTGCCATAGTTGCTGAACAGCAAAGGAAGCAGCTGGTAGATGCAGCTCAGAGGTAAGGTAACAGACGATAATCACAAGCATCAGATAGCAGGATCACATCAAAATTCACATAATTTACATCCTTGTTTCCCCAAAAAACTGCAAATAAAAACAGAAGGTGATGATTTCGAAAGTATTTACAAAAAACTACATTTCAGAAAAGTCCAGTGAGGGACAACAAAAACTAGAAAAGTTGTTTAATGCTCAAAAGCATTAAATAAATACATCTGATGGAACATCACAACACAAATAAGATTTAGTAGCATGATGAAAGATGAGCATCTCAAAAAGTCCCAGTGTTTAATGTTGTTTAAATGCAGATTTAAGTGATTTTCAGTCTTGCTTTTAGTTTTACTTAATACAGCTTTCATAGAAACAGGGTTGCACATTATCAAACGATACTTAGCACTTACTGTACATGTCTGCAGTATTTATAGATCACGTTTCCATGATGATCCCTTATCTGTCCGGCCGGAGAATGGCCTCAGCAACTGCATCCGTGGACTTTTTGAAAATGCCATAGCAACAGAAACGTTGCCCTTTACTTTGGAGGATGTACATCCACCTTATAGTTGAGACCGGTCATACAAACTCATGTTGATGCTGTTTTCTGCCCTGGAGCACTAAACCTGTTAGGAAGAAAGTAGACCTGATCTTGCTTAAATAAGAAAAAGAAATGATGCCTCTGAAAGCGTCAGTATCATTAAAAAAGAAGAAGGAGAATATTAATACGTGCATTTCAGGAATAACGACTGAATTGTCCGCAGTTTACAAATATTGAACATGGAGACAGAAGTGTAGAACAGCTTCTGTGGCTGTGATACACAAATATCACAGTGATTACATTGTATATGTAAAGTGTGTAAGTTTGAATTTGTAGGTATCTGAAGGAAAAGTGGATAAAGCCACAGTAATCTTCTACAAGGCCTTACAGAATATCCCCTGGTCCCCTGGTGAGGCACACACATACTGTGAAAGTGATATTTCCCAAAACTCGAGTCCCTGCAGACTCATCAGGTGCGGTTATACGAGAGAAACTGAGCTAATTAATATCGAACAACAGCTCGTTTTACCAACCAACCGACTTTATACAGGGGTGCTCAGATTTGTAAAAAAGAGGAAATGGCTTTGAAACCTTAACATTAGTGTTTTGAGGACTATGATTTTACTTTTAAGAAAACAGAAGTGGTCATGTTACATATACCAGTAACCGTTAAGGGTGCAACCATTGAATGTATATATGTATAAATCTCAACAGTGTTAGAGAGGATCCCTAGTGAGTAGCACTTGGCGACTGTTGAGAGGAAGAAACCTGTGAAAGGACAGTTGTCAGGGACGGACAACTGAGAGAGATGAAGAGAAAACAGGAGCATATCAAGAATCAGTAGCTGATAGCCACTGCTCCTTATCTTTTTTTGGTTACAATTCAGTAAAAAGATAACCTGTATATAAAAGATGAACAGACTATGGATGAGACAGGGTTTAAACTTTTACTGAAACACACTTCTTTGATGGTACATTAGAACAAATAATCACACAGTAGGCAACACTATTTGTTAGATGATTTCATTAAATGTCTCCCTTAAGAAAAAGAGGTTTTTAATCTCATTGGAATCTTCCTGGTTAAATAAAATAAATAAAAAATAAAGATGGTGCCACTTGATCAATATCCTGCCTTGCTCAGCACATATTTACCAAATTAACCAATTACACTTATCACCCTGCTGTAGTTACCTCTTCTGCAAACTAAATCAGTATGTATGTATACTGGTACATACAATTCAGCTGTTCCCCGATCAGCTGAGGGGTTTGTAGACCTGTTGACAGAGAAAGAAGTGAGTGTGCAACTGCCTTTAGAAGAACTGGACATACTGCTAGAAGACTGAGCACACACCATCTTAAATCAAGTGTGTGTGTGTTCGTATTGGCAAACTTGATGGAAAGAAAAGGACAAGCACAAAGGCATACTCGACAAACTCAACACATGTACAGCTGCGGTACTGAACTGCTGCAGTAATTTGAGCAAAGGACTGCATTTTGTTTGGTTTTCTGTATACAATGACAAAAATGTTTTAATTTCCACAGCAAACCACTAAAGCTGTGTTTTATTACTTGATGTTGTCAATAAATACAAATAAAGATTGATTTATGTGACATTACTTTTTTTATAGATAAAATTGGCAGTGGTTATTCTGGAAGTTGTTACAGTCCTAACTTATTAAGAAAAACTGTGGAAGTGATGAAGGAAAAAGCTGCCACTCAGCATATTGCCACGTTACAAAAATGTGAAATTTGTGTCACCTCTTAAAGAATTTTTAACATAGTTTTTTTTTAAATATATATAATATTTAAAGTAAGGGTTATAGTCTATTGTGTTTGTTAAAACAGCAAAACATCTGCTGCACTCCGGAGTAAATAAGGAAAAAACTTGCAGGATAAAAAAAAAGACGACCTCTGCTGTGTTTCATACGGAGCCCCGCAGGGGACATGGGAGAAAAAAAGAAATAAGACGGACTTTTGCGAGATCTTGCAAAACTTTTGCGAGATCTTGCAAAACAAACTCGGGATCTCGCAAAAGTTAGTCTTAAGTTTTTTTTTGCTCCCATGTCCCCTGCGGGGCTCCGTAGTTTCAGAGTAACTCGCGTACCGTGTTAAGGAAAAGAAAAAGATCAACAAAATTCAAAGTGCGGCTGCACACGAGAGTTCACTGCACCATAGTTTCTCATTCTCAGAAAATGTACTTCATTGTCAGTTGTAGATTTATTTGCGCGATGATCTGCCGAGATTATGACCTCTTGGTTGTGGAACGTTTCGTGACGCCATGCGCTCCCTTTTTGACGTGTCTGGAACTCGGGTGCCTTTGCGCATGCGTGAATATTCGTGCGTTCGAACAAGTGCCGTCACAGAAGAAGTCTTTGATCTGCCTTTGATCCGGGATAAAGTCCTTAAATAGGACCCAAGCTAAGTCAAAAAGTTACGGCTTCCAGAGTTCGCCTGGCAGTTTATACACGTGAAACGTTCCTTACTCTTTCAAATCAGAAAGTTTAGCATTTCAGGAAGATTTTAACAGAGGGAATCCTTGTGGAACAACAATGTCTCCAACACCGGATTATAATTTTCAAATTCCTCTGGTCCTATCACCAGATGAGCTGTTCCCGATTATCAATAATGCCTTCAACAAGCTCTCTGACGAACAGTGGTTATTAATAGAAAATGGACTTTTGAATTCTGGTGTTCAAGCAGTTTTGTCGGATATGATTTCTGAAATCATACAGATCGCCACAGTCAAAATCTTGACACTTGCGCTTCCCGCCATTCAGCGTGGTGCATCTACGGATTTAGAAAAAAATCCACTTCTTGGAGACTCCATCTCAATCACTTTTGCTAAAGCGCTCAACATCCCTGAGCGGGACTGTGTGAGTGCTACACAGCTGACAAAGATGATTGAGAGGGCGATTTCAGATAAGGTAAAGTCGATTGCCACCGTGGTCAGGCAGAACCGCAATTTACCGCTAAACCCTGCTGTTTACATCAGCGGAATCATTTCGAATATTGGAAGACTCCATGTCATGGTTTATCTTGCTCTCTCATGCTTGGGATTATACGCAATAAAACGGCGAAGCTCACGCTTTATAACGGTAAGCGATTCAAGTCAATCTGAATCCAGCAGAGACAGCAGTGTGTCCGGCATCTCACGCTTATTGGCCATGAGAGCGGTTAGTGATATTCTGACCCGATATAGTCAAGAATCATATTCTGGAGATGATGAATCATCAGATGACGAGGAAGATATAGAAACTGAGCCACCTGCTCAGACACTTTCAGAAAAGAAAGAAAGTTCAGAAAGTGGGGAATGCGCAGAAGCTGAAAGGCAGGCAGAACGTTTGGAACCTGATCCCACAGTAGAAAAATTTGCAGCTGACATTGTCAATATTATATTTGACAATCTTCCTTCTTCTGACACTGATTCTTCTTCCCACAGTGAGAAATGTATCTCACCCAAATCTGGATTTATGGGAGCCATCTTCGATAAAGTGAGAGAGTTTTTCAACTCACATGCTCCTTGCGCACCAGAAAAATCCCGCAAACACCATTTTTTCAAGTTCGCACAAAAACATTATGAAAAGATGAAAGAAGGGCTGAAAAATACAGTGGAGGAGAGCAAAAAATATTTGATTAGTCTGTTAAACCTAAGCCACTCCCCTGAAACTGAGGGAATGGGTTCTCCTTCAAGAAGTTCATTTACTCTGGAAACCATGGTAAAATGTTCCACTCCAGCTAACTTTAATGTCATCAGATCTGAAATTATTG
This sequence comes from Neolamprologus brichardi, assembly GCF_056152115.1. Classification (NCBI taxonomy): domain Eukaryota; kingdom Metazoa; phylum Chordata; class Actinopteri; order Cichliformes; family Cichlidae; genus Neolamprologus; species Neolamprologus brichardi. The sequence continues at coordinate 10,376,373 of NC_142122.1, read as the reverse complement.
ACATATACAACAAGTTCAAAAAACAGGAAGACCATTATATTATCCAAAAAACCCTTGAGAACATTAGAATAAGCGAGAACATCAAAAATTTCTCAAGGGACTTAACAGAGAAAATGTACAACCATTTAATGACAAGTCGTATATACCAAATTCCCAATACTTGTATGGGTAGAAGTCTATCAGACTCTGTTATCTCCAGGACACCACAGACAGTAGCTGAATCAAGAGTTTTCCCTTCTCCCGAAGTCCTCTATGTAATCATAGAAGACGCAGTTGCAAAGTTTTTGCAAAAGATTCTGCTCTTGGTTGATGATGAAGCATTTGATGTAGTTATTCAGGGCGAAAAAGTGTCCGATGCTATTAAAGATATCCAAAACTTCCTTGCAACAGCACAGACACAGGCAAAAGATACAGAGTCAGACTCTTCTCAAAAAAGTGGCAGAGAATCTAGAACACCCTGTCATTCTAGACCAGCATCTCCAGAAAGACAGGCCAAGTCTCCAGAGAACTGCTCAACATCCTCTCGTTTAAGTTCAACACCTGTTCTCGAGAGGAGGGAGGAAGAACTGCCTGAAAAATCAGAGGCCAAATTCTCCAAAAAGGATGAGGAGGAACTGTCTGACAAGTCAGAGGACAGATTCTCCAAAGAACATGAGGACATACCCTCTGAGAAGTCTGAGGAGAAACCCTCCACAGATGAGAAACTGTCTGAAAAGTCAGAGGACAGAGTTTCTGAGGACAAACCCTCAGAAAATGTAGAGGAAAAGCTCTCAGAAGCGTCAGTGTCATCTGCTCAAGTGGAGGAAGTATCCCAAAACCTTGTTTACTTTGTCTTAATTGGACTTCTTGAGAAGTCCAAAAGCAGGCGAAAAGGCCGTCTCACTCCTCCAGATGGCGTAACACTAGCTGAGATCATTGAGCGTCTCAAAAACTTGGTGCAACTACAAATCAGCAGCATGGAGTCAACAACACGTCTGGAAAATGACATGAGAGGATTGACCAAAAAACTGGTTAAAGGACTCATCAGGGAGTTTGGCTCCCCAGAAAAGATCATGGATGCTGCTTTGACATGTGATAGTTCATTTGACGAGGCTATTTTGAGGCTCTTGAAAATCCATTTGGGTGTGCCCACAAGTTATCGACAAAAGTCCAGAGTTGCCAGGTTCTTTTCAGCATTGAAGAAAGCTTTAATGAAACCCTTCAGATGCTGTTTTATGGGCAGCGATGACTAAAGACCTTGACTTTTCCACTGCCTTTCTTCTTGCAAAATCTCGAAGCAGAAATGATCCAAAAACGGTCAATCATTGTGTCAAATCAAATTCCTTTATAGTTTTCCTACAAAACTATTATATTTTCATTGTGTCTCCTTTTTGTTTTCCATCGAGTCCAGCCGGCCGCAGCAGATGGCTGCCCCTACATGAGCCTGGTTCTGCTGGAGGTTTCTGCTTTTTATGGCAGTTTTTCCTCCCCACTGTCGCCTTGTGCTTGCTCATAAGGGATCATTTGATTGCTGGAATTTTCAAAAATTGGTGTTTTGAACTTTAAGATAGAGGTCCTGCAGGCCCTCCACCTTAAATTTCAAAACACCTCCAGGAGACTTTGTAGTTAATTGTCATTACAATGAAATAAAAAAAAAAATCCAAATTAAAAACATGTTGACTTTTGTTGTCTGTTCTTGATGTAAACCGCAAAAGGAAAAAAAAAGTGTTGCATGTGTGTACTCTGGTAATCAGTACTGGTATTTTAATGTATTAGAGTAGAATTTGATATAGGGTTAGAGTCTGTTGATAGTTTATCCTCCTCAGAATCCCGAGCGCTTCTTCTGTCGAGCTGGATGTTTTTAATATGAGTTTCCAGAACCGTGGAAAATAACAGCATCGGCGAGCTAAACCGGTCGTCTCTGACAACAGCAACAGATTACAAGTGATAATAAATATTATCACAAATACACTTCCATTTCAGATTATTCAGAATAAAAGTATATTCTCATGCAATTATCTTGGAAAGTGTTTTGTGAACAAACAGTCAAAAGTGCTTGGATTGCATTATAATCTTCTGAATTGAGGGCTTTTTCTTTCTACAAGTAAGGACCCCAGCCTAAATACATCTGACACAGTAGTTTATCATCCGTGGCTTCTTGTATGAGGTAATGGACGTGCCCCTCAATTGACAGAGGAAGACCCAGCACTTTATTCCTGCTCTTAATCACTCCCTGCAGGTGCTGCTCAATGTCACACACATGGGTTTTAGCCTAGCAGAGAAATGTAAAGAACAAACATTATTAGGTTTTATTGAACCGGGATGTGCTGTATTTAGCCCAGTTTTCCTCTGGGATTAATAAAGTCTCTCTGGTTTAGATTTGCAAGTAAATATAATTTAAGAGGTAAAAATTCAAGAAACATGCCCACCTTTTCATTAACAATCTCTCCTGTCTCACTGGCCTGAGCTTTTGATAGTCCTTTGGCTTGTTTGCTCCACTCCACCAGTGGGTCATGAAGGAAGGTCTTCAGCACACTTGCAGGAAAAATTAAAAACAGAGACACATTTTTAATATTTATGAATGGTTAAATTTGACATTAATACTTTTTATGTGAATGTACCTCATGAGTGGCTCTCTCTGGTCTCTCATTAGTCTTATCGTAACCTCACAGGCTTGCCTAAAGAGGCCCTCGATGCCCATGGGCCCCATAGCATGCACCATGTTTCGCGTCAGACGAAAGGGAACAACCTCTGGCATGTCAAATGTCTCCCCCTAGTGGAAAAGGAGAGAAAAGCACAGGCAGAGTTAAAAGCAACTACATGCACTGGTGTTAAGGATACATATAACAAATAATAAATATATGAATATTCCTAAATAATATTTTTATTGAATCTAAGGCAAAAAAAAAAACCTTGTTAAAGAGGCAGTTGAAGTCTACATGAACACATTCTCCAGTGAAGGAATCAAAGAGGATGTTTTCTCCGTGGCGATCTCCCAGACCCAGGATGTAGCCCACCATGGACATCACAGCAGTGGAGTGGCAGTATGCTGAACGACTGCTGTACCTGTAAACACACAAATACTTCAAAGATTTATTCTTGGATTTAAGTTAAACTTAAAGCAGATTTTTGAAAAATTCTGAATTGAAATAACTTCTTTCAAATGTGGTCAAGATGTTAAATGAAAATGACTAACATTTCTGATAAAGCAGTGACTTCCAGAAGCATAATTATAGCAGTGTTGTAGTGAAAGTCATACCATGACGTGGGGTCAGGAAAGGTCCGGAGGAACCATTCATAGAAGACAGGGGGGTGTCGAGCACATAGCACCTCCTTGTGGATTCGCAGTTTTTCCTCAAAGGGAGCTGTCTTGGGAAGAATAAGCTTCCTGAGCTCTTTACCTGATAGGTAGATACCTTAAAAACACAGAAAAGGTGAACAACTTAATTATTTCCCAACATTTACTTAAAAAAAAGGTTTTTGATTGTAGGTGTTATAAGAAGGGATACCTCTCTCTTTGTACAGCTTTGTGAGAATGTGCCGCAGCCCGGCAGTGTTGTTAACCCATTCGATGATGCCGCACTCCTCATTGAGGGGAATCACAGCATAAGTCCGGATGTGTAGCTCCCTCCGTCTGGACTCAGCATCTTTACGGAGGCACTACACAAACACACAGTACAAACAAGCACATATAAATGCTGTTCTTCTCACATTTTCTCAAGTATTGTCATGTAATTTGCACACATATTGATTGATTTAGTACAGCTCTGCTACATAATGAGCTCCTATACTGCAAAAAAAAAAAAAAAAAAAAAGGTTCAGTTTTTATTCACATTATGAGAAGAGGCTAATATTTCATTTTAACTTTGAGGCCAGAACAACACATAAAATAAGATTGAACCTCTAAAATTTAGTAAGTTTGTTTATTCTGACCTAACGTGCAAGTTGCTCTATGGCCAGAACTCACTATATATCCATTTAGTTTGAATGAAATCTCCCAGATACCTTATTGATGAGACAGTTGAACTCCATAAGTCTGCAGTCCTTCCTCAGGTCATCTTTAGGTTTACACATCATGGTGTAACCCCGACCATCCGAACCCTTCAGGCTTATCTTTTTTGGCTTCTGCAAAGAGGCCAGGATCTCCACCTACACAAACAAGATTATTTTCTGTAACTATCATCAACTCCTGCTGAATGTTAAACATACCGTGGCGGCCGGTCAGAATAGTTAACACCCTCTTTCTCTTACACTGTCTTCAAAACCATCCAGGTATGCCCAGTGTCCAGGGAAAGCATCATGCTGTGTGTTTTCCCCGCCTGTGGAGGGCAGCGTTGGGATGAGGACAGACTGCAGAGGGATCAGGATCTGACTGAACGTCGGCTCCTCCACCAAACGTTTTAGCTGCTTGAGGTGAATGCTCATACTGAGGGTGGTGCTGTTACCATTCACCTGTAAGACACATATTAATTATTATTATAATATTATTAATCTGCTTGTTAAAACTTCTAATTTATTCAGTTTCAATTAAAAGAAAAACGATACAAAAATATAATGGATTTGACCCAAATCTCACTACAAACTGTATTTTTTTAAGAAAATTTGCAAAGAACCTGTTTTAGTCACACTGTAGTAATATAATAACTGTTATACACCAAAACTGAAAATACATGTATTCTTAGACAGCCATGATTTGGAGATTCATTGTGCTGTATGAAAAATTTCAAACCTAAACAGTTCAAGGTATAAATATAATAAAAACAAAAATTTAATCTCACACCAGAAGGCTCATCCTATCGTTTTCTAGGAAACACTGCAAAATGAAATCTTGAGACCTTTTATGCAACCTTTCTGCTTTCCTTCACTGGCTTCTAGTGAAATAAATAACATACAGAGCCCTACGTGGCCAGGCTCCTGTATATACAGCTCAGCTACCAAGAGCTTATAACCTTAGTTGGCCTCTCTAATCATCTTATCAATGTATCTTAACTGCTCCTTGCTTTTATTTTAAATCCAGAGCGGACCACACTTCTGATGTTGGAGAGCCTAAATTTTGGAACAGTCTTCCTCGCCCTGTCAGGTCAGGCAAAAGAGTCATTTGTTTTAAAAAACTGCTTTTTCTTAAGCTTTCTCCCATTATTTTTGGCCAGTTGGGCATAAGACTGTATGCCTGACTGTGTGTCTGTATGCTGGAACATGTACATGTATGGTTTAATTCGAACTGTGAAGTACTTTGGAACTGTGTGTTAAAAAGCGCTATACAAATGAAGCTATTCTTCTTCTTCCTCTTCTGAAGATGGAAATGAGACTACACAGACCTGGCCAGCTGTTTTTGCAGCTCCTGAGCATGGTGGTTGCATTGAGCAAAGTAGCTAGCCTGAGCATCCACAAAGTCAGTGAGGCTCCACATATGGTTGGTCTGTAGAGGTAGATGGCAGGAAAACATATCCAACAAGGTAAAGAGCCACAAGCATTAAATATAAATAGCAACAGTTCCTTTAAGAAACAGATAGTAAAAAAATAAATAAACACAAATTTGAACTCGTTAAGTGTACGTACATGTGTGTTGCTGAGTCCTTCCACAACAGCTCTTGTGATTTCTGACTGTCGATTGTAAAGACTCTGACAAATCCTCAGCTCCATCTCTGCCTACACATACAAACCCACACACACACACAAACACACACACACCCCCACACACACATCTGTATGGTTTTTCTCTTATTTTTCTAAAAATGGCTGAAATAATACAACATTTAAAATGAGCTCAAGTCTAAACAAACAGAAAACTACAGAAAGGAAATATTGTCTGTGCTAACAGCAGCTCCATATTCATATCAATTACTGCTGACAGCCTCATTGATATACTGTATGAAGACCATTTCAGATCCTGTGTTCTTTAAACTGATGAGGAACTCACCTGCGAGATTTCCTGAGCCCAGATCTGTTTGCATGAAAGAGACATAAGAAGACAAATGCCTTATTTGAAGATCGAACACCAATTTCTTCTGCGTCTGTTAATATGCACGTTCCTACACAGAACTGCTGACCTTTAGCCATTTAACACGCAGGAAGCTGAACATGTAGGAGACATGAGACAAGTAGTCATCTTCCAGTGGGTTGGCATTCAGGTTCTGACAAAAAGACAGAAGATACAAGAACTGTAATGTCAAATATCAACATGTTTAGCTTTTAGTCAGAGTATGACTAACTGAAAAGTATTTAATAATGTAAAGGTGTAACTCACTCTGGCCTCTTGCTCAGCCTCGTGGGCTTTTCTCAGCCTGGCCTTAGTGATATCCAAGTCCAAACGTTTATTCACCAACATCTTGCGTTCATTCTAGGAACAAGCAATCTTGTTTACTTTACAAATAACCTATAAACTAAATATTATTTCGGGTGACAGCGTAAAATAACCTAATCACTGCTGTGATAATCACAATAAAGGTGCGAGTTTGTGTGCATGTGATACAGAGGCATGCGTTTACCTGTATGGCTTTGTATTCCCCCTCAGTGAAACTCCGCAGGGGAGTGAGAAAGTGAATGTTAGTGCTTTGGACAAACTTCCTCTCCGCCTCGCCGAGCTGCTTCTGAGCCTCTCCACACCTTATCAATGCAGTACCTGAGCAGAGAAAGATAAAAATACAACACAGTGACTTTTCAATATATTCAATATATACTCATAACACAAAAAAGACAAGAATAAGCAAAGAAATGAACATGTGAAAATAGTTGAGATCCTTCTCGCAGATCAATAAAATGCACGTACTCATTAGCCACTTTATTAGGTATTCCTGCTCAACTGCTTGGTAACCAACCCTGTACTGGCAAACTGCATGTACCTAATAAAACGATTGGTCCCAGAGGTAAAGACTCTCAGCTAACTCAGGACTACAATGGTAAATTGATGGGATTTGATAACTCTGCTTTTATCAGTATGTTGGCAGCTGGAAATTGCTTGATATCATCCCAGATGCATTTTCTTCATAAATATTTACAGTTCATCTAAATGTTTCTCATCTTCATTGTAAATGTCTTTAAAAATACTCCATAGAATACCTTCCTTGGAAGAGGGAAACCATCTCCATTACTCTTAATGAGATGATGTTTTACTTTAAAAGAGTAAATGCTCAGATCTTTTTTCTCACCTTTTATATATTTGGATACAGTGAACAGGTTCGAGTTCAGGATCATAAAAACAGGGCTAATTGTGGCAAAAACAGGACCAACTGTTAGTGAAGTGGGTATGTATACATCTGTAACTGCTCAATGAATCAGGGCAGCTTCATTAAATCAATTCATGTTCTCCTACCGAGGCTTGGCTGCAGTAAAGCCTCAGTCTGGGAGATTATCTGGTCCGTCCACGTCTTGGTGGCGTCCGCCCGTGATAAAAGCTCCTCCAGTCCGGGGTCCAACTCAGTCCTCTCGGCCTGTCCGAGACTCTCTCCAGTGTACTGGAGCGAATTTCAGGGTAACATTGATTAACAAACTGCTTAACTGCGCACTTTTCTTTTAGTAAGGGCAGTCGCTGATTTAGGGTTGAGATTAAAGCCCAGGAAAAACACATAATAGTTTCCTTTATTATTATTATTATTATTATTATTATTACCTGAACAGCGCGGTTGATGAACTGACCAGCATCCACGGCCAACCGAGTCAAATCCATGACAGCGTCCCCAAGGTCGCGTCGTCTCCGGTGGACCAACTGACAATCACCTCAGGATCGGGGTAACCACGCTATGAAAAGACAGCTAACCAACAACAAGAGGATGACCTCGCCATAGCCTCCCGGCTAACCGCCCCACTTTCTGCTGGCAAGATTACGGTCCGTTAACACCGAGCAGCCGAGCCCAAGAGGACGAAGCAAGTGCAGGCACCTGCCTGATATTGAATATTAGCTAGCGTTTTTGCTTTTTTTCAAAGCTTCCCTACAACGATAAATTTTAAATTTTGGATTATTTTGAATACCGACAGGTTTAAATAATATTAAGCTTTTACATAAATTAAACTGGACATTTATAGGTGTCGAAAAGTCAGTAAAATTATTAGTATATTAAAAAAAAGAAAAGATTTACCTGATAAGAGAGCGCCTTTATCCACACTTCCGGTTAAGATCATTCAAAATAAAAGCATATTCTTATGTATTTATCTTGCTTTCCCACTATAAATATGTAAATAAATAAACACAACCAAGCTCATCTTGATCTAAAAATAGATTAAAGGTTTCTATCCCAAAGCCAGCTGAAACAACAGCCAAGCATTAACAAAAAGAAGAAAAGTCATAATTACAAATACAGTGATTTTCTGATTGCCTGAACTCATTACTAGATAAGATAAATATTGCTAGCTTAAAGGGAAACTACTGCTATACTCACGCCTTCACCCAGCCTTTTAAGCAGACATTTCTAAGTGGTGATCTCTTTTTATGTAAAAAGTTGAACCAGTTGGCTGTAATCAGAAGTGAAGAAGCAGCGGGAGACGGGATTAAAACAATCAGCTGACAAGTCTGTCTAGCTCTGTGAGTTTAAGGAGGGTTAAGAGATTAGAAGACACACTACGGCACGTTTACCAACTAAATGGCTTTATTACAAGGGGATGTACAACAGTGCTGCGTTTTTCAATGTTTTTCTAGATAACTCGAAACAGAAAAAGGCTCCATTCAAAAGGGCTTGGATTGCATTATAATCTTCTGAATTGAGTGCCTTTTCTTTCTACAAGTAAGGACCCCATCCTAAATACACCTGACACAGTAGTTTATCATCCATGGCTTCTTGTATGAGGTAATGGACATGCCCCTCAATTGACAGAGGAAGACCCAGCACCTTATACCTGCAGGTTCTGCTCGATGTCAAACACATGGGTTTTAGCCTGACAGAGAAACGTAAAAAACAAACATTAGGTTTTATTGGACCTGAATATGCTGTAGTTAACTCAGTTTTCCTCTGGGATTAATAAAGTCTCTCTAATTCAGATTCGCAAGTAAATACAGTTTAAGAGGTAAAAATTCAAGAAACATGCCCACTTTTTTATTAACAATCTCTCCTGTCTCATTGGCACAATGTGAGGTGTTAGTACTGCAACAGCAATGCTGTGTTTCCTCTGGTGACAGTGAGACAAACGCTGACATCGGCCCTCTTAGTCTGGACCACCAGCGCCCTTCTTTGAAGCATTTATGTACAGGCCAGGCTAATAAAAGCTCTTTCCCCCCATTCTTCTCTAGCTGTGTTTCTCAAAGCTTTTTGAGCCCTAACCTTATTTGTTTATTTTGGTCTGACTGACCTCCATGTGATGTGTGCTTCAGGTGGAGTACCGTTGCCATACTACTCGCTGGGCTCGCCGTTTTTTTTCACTCTGTAACCAGAGACTGCAGCAGTTGGTGCCGCGCCTCTTTGCCATAGTTGCTGAACAGCAAAGGAAGCAGCTGGTAAATGCAGCTCAGAGGTAAGGTAACAGACGATAATCACAAGCATCAGATAGCAGGATCACATCAAAATTCACATAATTTACATCCTTGTTTCCCCAAAAAACTGCAAATAAAAACAGAAGGTGATGATTTCGAAAGTATTTACAAAAAACTACATTTCAGAAAAGTCCAGTGAGGGACAACAAAAACTAGAAAAGTTGTTTAATGCTCAAAAGCATTAAATAAATACATCTGATGGAACATCACAACACAAATAAGATTTAGTAGCATGATGAAAGATGAGCATCTCAAAAAGTCCCAGTGTTTAATGTTGTTTAAATGCAGATTTAAGTGATTTTCAGTCTTGCTTTTAGTTTTACTTAACACAGCTTTCATAGAAACAGAGTTGCACATTATCAAACGATACTTAGCACTTACTGTACATGTCTGCAGTATTTATAGATCACGTTTCCGTGATGATCCCTTATCTGTCCGGCCGGAGAATGGCCTCAGCAACTGCGTCTGTGGACTTTTTGAAAATGCCATAGCAACAGAAACGTTGCCCTTTACTTTGGAGGATGTACATCCACCTTATAGTTGAGACCGGTCATACAAACTCACGTTGATGCTGTTTTCTGCCCTGGAGCACTAAACCTGTTAGGAAGAAAGTAGACCTGATCTTGCTTAAATAAGAAAAAGAAATGATGCCTCTGAAAGCGTCAGTATCATTAAAAAAGAAGAAGGAGAATATTAATACGTGCATTTCAGGAATAACGACTGAATTGTCAGCAGTTTACAAATATTGAACATGGAGACAGAAGTGTAGAACAGCTTCTGTGGCTGTGATACACAAATATCACAGTGATTACATTGTATATGTAAAGTGTGTAAGTTTGAATTTGTAGGTATCTGAAGGAAAAGTGGATAAAGCCACAGTAATCTTCTACAAGGCCTTACAGAATATCCCCTGGTCCCCTGGTGAGGCACACACATACTGTGAAAGTGATATTTCCCAAAACTCGATTTATAGTTTTGTGCTGAGTCCCTGCAGACTCATCAGGTGTGGTTATACGAGAGAAACTGAGCTAATTAATAACGAACAACAGCTCGTTTTACCAACCAACCGACTTTATACGGGGGTGCTCAGATTTGTAAAAAAGAGGAAATGGCTTTGAAACCTTAACATTAGTGTTTTGAGGACTATGATTTTACTTTTAAGAAAACAGAAGTGGTCATGTTACATATACCAGTAACCGTTAAGGGTGCAACCATTGAATGTATATATGTATAAATCTCAACAGTGTTAGAGAGGATCCCTAGTGAGTAGCACTTGGCGACTGTTGAGAGGAAGAAACCTGTGAAAGGACTAAGCTCAGGGACGGACAACTGAGAGAGATGAAGAGAAAACAGGAGCATATCAAGAATCAGTAGCTGATAGCCACTGCTCCTTATCTTTTTTTGGTTACAATTCAGTAAAAAGATAACCTGTATATAAAAGATGAACAGACTATGGATGAGACAGGGTTTAAACTTTTACTGAAACACACTTCTTTGATGGTACATTAGAACAAATAATCACACAGTAGGCAACACTATTTGTTAGATGATTTCATTAAATGTCTCCCTTAAGAAAAAGAGGTTTTTAATCTCATTGGAATCTTCCTGGTTAAATAAAATAAATAAAAAATAAAGATGGTGCCACTTGATCAATATCCTGCCTTGCTCAGCACATATTTACCAAATTAACCAATTACACTTATCACCCTGCTGTAGTTACCTCTTCTGCAAACTAAATCAGTATGTATGTATACTGGTACATACAATTCAGCTGTTCCCCGATCAGCTGAGGGGTTTGTAGACCTGTTGACAGAGAAAGAAGTGAGTGTGCAACTGCCTTTAGAAGAACTGGACATACTGCTAGAAGACTGAGCACACACCATCTTAAATCAAGTGTGTGTGTGTTCGTATTGGCAAACTTGATGGAAAGAAAAGGACAAGCACAAAGGCATACTCGACAAACTCAACACATGTACAGCTGCGGTACTGAACTGCTGCAGTAATTTGAGCAAAGGACTGCATTTTGTTTGGTTTTCTGTATACAATGACAAAAATGTTTTAATTTCCACAGCAAACCACTAAAGCTGTGTTTTATTACTTGATGTTGTCAATAAATACAAATAAAGATTGATTTATGTGACATTACTTTTTTTATAGATAAAATTGGCAGTGGTTATTCTGGAAGTTGTTACAGTCCTAACTTATTAAGAAAAACTGTGGAAGTGATGAGGGAAAAAGCTGCCACTCAGCATATTGCCACGTTACAAAAATGTGAAATTTGTGTCACCTCTTAAAGAATTTTTAACATAGTTTTTTTAAAATATATATAATATTTAAAGTAAGGGTTATAGTCTATTGTGTTTGTTAAAACAGCAAAACATCTGCTGCACTCCGGAGTAAATAAGGAAAAAACTTGCAGGATAAAAAAAAAAGACGACCTCTGCTGTGTTTCATACGGAGCCCCGCAGGGGACATGGGAGAAAAAAAAAAATCGAGGAATCGCAAAACTTTTGCGAGATCTTGCAAAACAAACTCGGGATCTCGCAAAAGTTCGTCTTAAGTTTTTTTCTCCCATGTCCCCTGCGGGGCTCCGTAGTTTCAGAGTAACTCGCGTACCGTATTAAGGAAAAAAAAAGATCAACAAAATTCAAAGTGCGGCTGCACACGAGAGTTCACTGCACCATAGTTTCTCATTCTCAGAAAATGTACTTCATTGTCAGTTGTAGATTTATTTGCGCGATGATCTGCCGAGATTATGACCTCTTGGTTGTGGAACGTTTCGTGACGCCATGCGCTCCCTTTTTGACGTGTCTGGAACTCGGGTGCCTTTGCGCATGCGTGAATATTCGTGCGTTCGAACAAGTGCCGTCACAGAAGAAGTCTTTGATCATCTGCCTTTGATCCGGGATAAAGTCCTTAAATAGGACCCAAGCTAAGTCAAAAAGTTACGGCTTCCAGAGTTCGCCTGGCAGTTTATACACGTGAAACTTTCCTCACTCTTTCAAATCAGAAAGTTTAGCATTTCAGGAAGATTTTAACAGAGGGAATCCTTGTGGAACAACAATGTCTCCAACACCGGATTATAATTTTCAAATTCCTCTGGTCCTATCACCAGATGAGCTGTTCCCGATTATCAATAATGCCTTCAACAAGCTCTCTGACGAACAGTGGTTATTAATAGAAAATGGACTTTTGAATTCTGGTGTTCAAGCAGTTTTGTCGGATATGATTTCTGAAATCATACAGATCGCCACAGTCAAAATCTTGACACTTGCGCTTCCCGCCATTCAGCGTGGTGCATCTATGGATTTAGAAAAAAATCCATTTCTTGGTGACTCCATCTCAATCACTTTTGCTAAAGCGCTCAACATCCCTGAGCAGGGCTATGTGAGTGCTACACATCTGACAAAGATGATTGAGAGGGCGATTTCAGATAAGGTAAAGTCGATTGCCACCGTGGCAAGGCACCGCAATTTACCGCTAAACCCTGCTGTTTACATCAGCGGAATCATTTCGAATATTGGAAGACTCCATGTCATGGTTTATCTTGCTCTCTCATGCTTGGAATTATACGCAATAAAACGGCGAAGCTCACGCTTTATAACGGTAAGCGATTCAAGTCAATCTGAATCCAGCAGAGACAGCAGTGTGTCCGGCATCTCACGCGAATTGGCCATGAGGGAGGTTAGTGATATTCTGACCCGATATAGTCAAGAATCATATTCTGGAGATGATGAATCATCAGATGACGAGGAAGATATAGAAACTGAGCCAGCTGCTCAGACACTTTCAGAAAAGAAAGAAAGTTCAGAAAGTGGGGAATGTGCAGAAGCTGAAAGGCAGGCAAAACGTTTGGAACCTGATCCCACAGTAGAAAAATTTGCAGCTGACATTGTCAATATTATATTTGACAATCTTCCTTCTTCTGACACTGATTCTTCTTCCCACAGTGAGAAATGTATCTCACCCAAATCTGGATTTATGGGAGCCATCTTCGATAAAGTGAGAGAGTTTTTCAACTCACATGCTCCTTGCGCACCAGAAAAATCCCGCAAACACCATTTTTTCAAGTTCGCACAAAAACATTATGAAAAGATGAAAGAAGGGCTGAAAAATACAGTGGAGGAGAGCAAAAAATATTTGATTAGTCTGTTAAACCTAAGCCACTCCCCTGAAACTGAGGGAATGGGTTCTCCTTCAAGAAGTTCATTTACTCTGGAAACCATGGTAAAATGTTCCACTCCAGCTAACTTTAATGTCATCAGATCTGAAATTATTGACATATACAACAAGTTCAAAAAACAGGAAGACCATTATATTATCCAAAAAACCCTTGAGAACATTAGAATAAGCGAGAACATCAAAAATTTCTCAAGGGACTTAACAGAGAAAATGTACAACCATTTAATGACAAGTCGTATATACCAAATTCCCAATACTTGTATGGGTAGAAGTCTATCAGACTCTGTTATCTCCAGGACACCACAGACAGTAGCTGAATCAAGAGTTTTCCCTTCTCCCGAAGTCCTCTATGTAATCATAGAAGACGCAGTTGCAAAGTTTTTGCAAAAGATTCTGCTCTTGGTTGATGATGAAGCATTTGATGTAGTTATTCAGGGCGAAAAAGTGTCCGATGCTATTAAAGATATCCAAAACTTCCTTGCAACAGCACAGACACGGGCAAAAGATACAGAGTCAGACTCTTCTCAAAAAAGTGGCAGAGAATCTAGAACACCCTGTCATTCTAGACCAGCATCTCCAGAAAGACAGGCCAAGTCTCCAGAGAACTGCTCAACATCCTCTCGTTTAAGTTCAACACCTGTTCTCGAGAGGAGGGAGGAAGAACTGCCTGAAAAATCAGAGGCCAAATTCTCCAAAAAGGATGAGGAGGAACTGTCTGACAAGTCAGAGGACAGATTCTCCAAAGAACATGAGGACATACCCTCTGAGAAGTCTGAGGAGAAACCCTCCACAGATGAGAAACTGTTTGAAAAGTCAGAGGACAGAGTTTCCGAGGACAAACCCTCAGAAAATGTAGAGGAAAAGCTCTCAGAAGCGTCAGTGTCATCTGCTCAAGTGGAGGAAGTATCCCAAAACCTTGTTTACTTTGTCTTAATTGGACTTCTTGAGAAGTCCAAAAGCAGGCGAAAAGGCCGTCTCACTCCTCCAGATGGCGTAACACTAGCTGAGATCATTGAGCGTCTCAAAAACTTGGTGCAACTACAAATCAGCAGCATGGAGTCAACAACACGTCTGGAAAATGACATGAGAGGATTGACCAAAAAACTGGTTAAAGGACTCATCAGGGAGTTTGGCTCCCCAGAAAAGATCATGGATGCTGCTTTGACATGTGATAGTTCATTTGACGAGGCTATTTTGAGGCTCTTGAAAATCCATTTGGGTGTGCCCACAAGTTATCGACAAAAGTCCAGAGTTGCCAGGTTCTTTTCAGCATTGAAGAAAGCTTTAATGAAACCCTTCAGATGCTGTTTTATGGGCAGCGATGACTAAAGACCTTGACTTTTCCACTGCCTTGCTTCTTGCAAAATCTCGAAGCAGAAATGATCCAAAAACGGTCAATCATTGTGTCAAATCAAATTCCTTTATAGTTTTCCTACAAAACTATTATATTTTCATTGTGTCTCCTTTTTGTTTTCCATCGAGTCCAGCCGGCCGCAGCAGATGGCTGCCCCTACATGAGCCTGGTTCTGCTGGAGGTTTCTGCTTTTTATGGCAGTTTTTCCTCCCCACTGTCGCCTTGTGCTTGCTCATAAGGGATCATTTGATTGCTGGAATTTTCAAAAATTGGTGTTTTGAACTTTAAGATAGAGGTCCTGCAGGCCCTCCACCTTAAATTTCAAAACACCTCCAGGAGACTTTGTAGTTAATTGTCATTACAATGAAATAAAAAAAAAAATCCAAATTAAAAACATGTTGACTTTTGTTGTCTGTTCTTGATGTAAACTGCAAAAGGAAAAAAAAAAGTGTTGCATGTGTGTACTCTGGTAATCAGTACTGGTATTTTAATGTATTAGAGTAGAATTTGATATAGGGTTAGAGTCTGTTGATAGTTTATCCTCCTCAGAATCCCGAGCGCTTCTTCTGTCGAGCTGGATGTTTTTAATATGAGTTTCCAGAACCGTGGAAAATAACAGCATCGGCGAGCTAAACCGGTCGTCTCTGACAACAGCAACAGATTACAAGTGATAATAAATATTATCACAAATACACTTCCATTTCAGATTATTCAGAATAAAAGTATATTCTCATGCAATTATCTTGGAAAGTGTTTTCCCACTAAAAATATGCAAATACATAAATACAACCAAGCTCGTCCTGATCTATCCCAAAGCCAGCTGCAACAACCACCAAGCATTAACAAAAATGAAGAAAAGTAACAATACAAATACAGTGATTTTCTGACTACCTGAACTCATTACTAGATAAGAAAAATATTGCTAGCCAAAAACAAACTACTACCTACTTCTTACTCACACCTTCACCCAGTCCACTTTCAGCTTCTTAAGCAGATATTTAATTCTCAGTGGTGCTTTTATGTAAAAAGTTGGGCCAGTTGGCTGTAATCAGGAGTGAAGAAGCAGCAGGAGACAGGGGATTCAAACAATCAGCTGACAAGCCTGTCTAGCTCTGAGAGTTTGAAGGTTAAGAGATTAGAAAATACACACTACGGCACATTTAACCAACAAAATAGTTTATTACAAGGGAATGTACAACAGTGCTGTGTTTTCAGTGTTTTTTTAGTAACTCAAAACGGAAAAAGGCTCAGGAACAAACAGTCAAAAGTGCTTGGATTGCATTATAATCTTCTGAATTGAGGGCTTTTTCTTTCTACAAGTAAGGACCCCAGCCTAAATACATCTGACACAGTAGTTTGTCATCCGTGGCTTCTTGTATGAGGTAATGGACATGCCCCTCAATTGACAGAGGAAGACCCAGCACTTTATTCCTGCTCTTAATCACTCCCTGCAGGCGCTGCTCAATGTCACACACGTGGGTTTTAGCCTAGCAGAGAAATGTAAAGAACAAACATTATTAGGTTTTATTGAACCAGAATGTGCTGTATTTAGCCCAGTTTTCCTCTGGGATTAATAAAGTCTCTCTGGTTTAGATTTGCAAGTAAATAATTTAAAAGGTAAAAATTCAAGAAACATGCCCACCTTTTCATTAACAATCTCTCCTGTCTCATTGGCCTGAGCTTTTGATAGTCCTTTGGCTTGTTTGCTCCACTCCACCAGTGGGTCATGAAGGAAGGTCTTCAGCACGCTTGCAGGAAAAATTAAAAACAAAAACACATTTTTAATATTTATGAATGGTTGAATTTGACATCAATACTTTTTATGTGAATGTACCTCATGAGTGGCTCTCTCTGGTCTCTCATTAGTCTTATCGTAACCTCACAGGCTTGCCTAAAGAGGCCCTCGATGCCCATGGGCCCCATAGCATGCACCATGTTTCGGGTCAGACGAAAGGGAACAACCTCTGGCACGTCAAATGTCTCCCCCTAGTGGAAAAGGAGAGAAAAGCACAGGCAGAGTTAAAAGCAACTACATGCACTGGTGTTAAGGATACATATAACAAATAATAAATATATGAATATTCCTAAATAATATTTTTATTGAATCTAAGGCAAAAAAAAAAACCTTGTTAAAGAGGCAGTTGAAGTCTACATGAACACATTCTCCAGTGAAGGAATCAAAGAGGATGTTTTCTCCGTGGCGATCTCCCAGACCCAGGATGTAGCCCACCATGGACATCACAGCAGTGGAGCGGCAGTATGCTGAACGACTGCTGTACCTGTAAACACACAAATACTTCAAAGATTTATTCTTGGATTTAAGTTAAACTTAAAGCAGATTTTTGAAAAATTCTGAATTGAAATAACTTCTTTCAAATGTGGTCAAGATGTTAAATGAAAATGACTAACATTTCTGATAAAGCAGTGACTTCCAGGAGCATAATTATAGCAGTGTTGTAGTGAAAGTCATACCATGACGTGGGGTCAGGAAAGGTCCGGAGGAACCATTCATAGAAGACAGGGGGGTGTCGAGCACATAGCACCTCCTTGTGGATTCGCAGTTTTTCCTCAAAGGGAGCTGTCTTGGGAAGAATAAGCTTCCTGAGCTCTTTACCTGATAGGTAGATACCTTAAAAACACAGAAAAGGTGAACAACTTAATTATTTCCCAACATTTACTTAAAAAAAAGGTTTTTGATTGTAGGTGTTATAAGAAGGGATACCTCTCTCTTTGTACAGCTTTGTGAGAATGTGCCGCAGCCCGGCAGTGTTGTTAACCCATTCGATGATGCCGCACTCCTCATTGAGGGGAATCACAGCATAAGTCCGGATGTGTAGCTCCCTCCGTCTGGACTCAGCATCTTTACGGAGGCACTACACAAACACACAGTACAAACAAGCACATATAAATGCTGTTCTTCTCACATTTTCTCAAGTATTGTCATGTAATTTGCACACATATTGATTGATTTAGTACAGCTCTGCTACATAATGAGCTCCTATACTGCAAAAAAAAAAAAAAAAAAAGTTCAGTTTTTATTCACATTATGAGAAGAGGCTAATATTTCATTTTAACTTTGAGGCCAGAACAACACATAAAATAAGATTGAACCTCTAAAATTTAGTAAGTTTGTTTATTCTGACCTAACATGCAAGTCGCTCTATGGCCAGAACTCACTATATATCCATTTAGTTTGAATGAAATCTCCCAGATACCTTATTGATGAGACAGTTGAACTCCATAAGTCTGCAGTCCTTCCTCAGGTCATCTTTAGGTTTACACATCATGGTGTAACCCCGACCATCCGAACCCTTCAGGCTTATCTTCTTTGGCTTCTGCAAAGAGGCCAGGATCTCCACCTACACAAACAAGATTATTTTCTGTAACTGTCATCAACTCCTGCTGAATGTTAAACATACCGTGGCGGCCGGTCAGAATAGTTAACACCCTCTTTCTCTTACACTGTCTTCAAAACCATCCAGGTATGCCCAGTGTCCAGGGAAAGCATCATGCTGTGTGTTTTCCCCGCCTGTGGAGGGCAGCGTTGGGATGAGGACAGACTGCAGAGGGATCAGGATCTGACTGAATGTCGGCTCCTCCACCAAACGTTTTAGCTGCTTGAAGTGAATGCTCATACTGAGGGTGGTGCTGTTACCATTCACCTGTAAGACACATATAGAAACATCTCTACTCCTGCCTAAAGATGATTTAAGGATTGAGAAGTCATAGACTATTGAAGTGTATTTGTGCATGGGCGTGTATACCGGTTTATTACAAAGCTCCAAAAGCTTGTCTGTCAGTCTGTTGGCATCTCCAATGAATTTTTCCAGGGACTGTTTAAGACTGACGGCTTTCTTAAGGATCTGATTACAGCGATTCATGCGCATGGGGTAAGATGACTGGAAAGAAAAGAAAAGCAGACATAAATAAATGCTGTATTTTAGACGCAGAAGCAGTTGATTACGAAAACTAACAGAAATTGTGGGAGCCAAGTTAAGATAGTTCATATGTTTTAGTATTTATATTTCGCTGTTGTTAAGCTTGTTTGTGTAATTAATAATTTAGGAAGTAAATGCATGTTTATGGTGGAACTAAAATTATTTTATTGCTGTGTTGGTTTGGTTACGTAGTACCAGGAACACATGTGCCTTAAAGACTCGTGTTTATAGTAAAATCCGGGCATCAAGGATGTATGCAAATTAGCGCATGCGGTGTGGGAGGGGGGAGAGAGAGAAAAAGAGTTAATACGGCATAAGCTATACGCGGCAGCAGGGTAGAACAGAGCCACACGGTTTTCCTACCGTAGTAGGTTATTTTGTTGAGGATAAGTTAAACCTGACCACTCCTGTAAGATGCAAACTGTGGAATAATTTTTTTGTTACATCTTTTCACATCGGAGTCCCGTGGAGTTCTTTTTCCTTTTCAAACTGACGTACGCGAGTGAAGCACGGGAAAACTGGTCTCACGGCTTATACAGAAATTGTAATTTTGATTTGAACTGATCTGCTAAATAACATTTCAAATATAAAAAAAAAAACACAAACAGACTTGCAAATGTTAAACTTTATAGTCAGCCCTCATTTGTTTATACTTTGCTTCCAAAGACCTAGACCTTCTAGTAATTTCTTAAAGTGGTCTTGAGCAATAGTTCCACAGGCTTTCTGAAGGGATTTTAAAGGGTTTGTTTGGACAGTGGCTACTACATCAGTGGATGACAAAAGAAGAGATGCATTTATTATCTGTTATGGAAGGCAGCCAACATTCGAGGAAAAGCTTTGAATGTCCTCCAAGAAGCCTGGAGAACTATTCCTGAATATTCCTAATCCTACCTAATGAAATGACAAAACAACTTGCCTATTAGAGTTCAGGCTATGTTGAAGAATAAAAGTGGTCATATCAAATATTGACTTTCAAGCTCATTAGAATTACAAAGGCTATATTTCCATGTTTATAGAAATCACCATCAACCTTAAATGAGGGGTGGCTCATTTCTCTCACCTTGGACACCGCAGTCATTAGCCACATAGCTTGCTGGGGGTATGTGAGGAACACTTTGGCCACAATGGTCATGAGGACATTGAAGACCTCATCGCTGGAGTGACACACCCTGGAGATCAGCTGGGAAAATGCGGTCAGGAACTGGTACGGCGCCAGCTTAGCACAGTGCTCGCTCACTATTGTGTTGATTTTACTCAGCTCCTGTCGCATCTGTCTGTCTGCTCGCCCAGCTGAGGTGAAGGAATAAGTATAATATCAAGTGTTAATAAAAAGCCAATGAAATGCTGAAAATAAATAGCTAGAAAGCAGTTTGCAAATTAATTCGACTGAAACTAGAAATATCTCCCTGCCCTGTGTGAATTGCCCACCTTTCTCACATTCACACACTTTAGCTCCAAAGTCCAGCCAAAGAGACAGCATGCGAGGCATGGCCTGGTAGATATACTGGTTTCCAAACTGCAGAGCACTAGGAGGGAGAAAGTTGATAAGTGTGTTGTTTGATGAAGAAATTAACAGCTGTGAAGTAGCTAATAAAAGCTCTGATTGTAGTCTACAGCAGGGGTGTGCAACTCCAGTCCTCGAGAGCTACTGTCCTGCAGCTTTTAGATGCATCTTTGTTCTGACACACCCGAAGCAATGAATGGCTTGTTATCAGGCCTTTGCCAAACTTGATGGCATGCTGAAGAATTAATCCAACCATTTGATTCAGCTGTGTTGGAGTAGAGATGCATATTAAAGCTGCAGGACCGAGGACTGGAGTTGGAGACTCTGGGTCTACAGGGCTGCAAATCAGCAGAAAGAACAAGAACTTACTTCCCGAAGAATGTGACGATGTAACGGATCAGATTACCCTGTTTCTCCAGCTTGTTATCTGTCACCATTGGCATCACTTTGTCATAGTATTTGGCTAAGTAGAAGTTACCATCCTCCCACTCTGGTAGGAGGTTAGTCACATCCTAAAAACAAAACAAAAAACACATAAGGTAAAGACAAGTGATGCAGAAATCCGCTTTGGTGCCACATCACTGTGAGGGTGATCTCTGACATTTGCATCATTGCATTTTTCACTTTTTTGTCTTTTTATGAAACATTTTCAGAATGTATTTTGAAAGTGTGTAGATATATCAACCCTGTATGTCTTCATGATGGCATTAGACTCGAAGTTGGCCGTCTCCTCCATGAAGCGCCCCACCAGCAGCATGGCTTTGCCTTTAGTCTGGAGACTGCGAGGATCTGTCAGGGGCTGATCTTCAGGGAAACACTGAGCCACACCTTTCTGCAGGACAATCAGGGCTTGGTGGACATCGCCCTGATGACATTCAGGCAGACAAATTAGGCTATATTAGTTTAATTTGATTATGCACATGTATGAAAATCGAATTTGCAGATAGGAAGACACTAAAGAAAATACGTTTTCTGGTCCTGTACAAATGTGAATAATTTACATACAGTTTTGCATCATATATTGAATGCTGCTTTTATTTGTAGCCTGGCTATACCTTAGACCAAAGCCACTTTGCCTTCTCTGTGACCAGTTCAGCAAGATTTGTATTTTCTGCATTGAGAAGGGCGTTAAAGGCAGTCTGATGGTGTCCTGCTTTCCTGGCAACCCGGGCACTTTGTAACCAGCACTCCCCAACCAGCTCCTGACATACAGGTCTGCAGCGCAAGAGTGAGATGATAAATGCAGATGTGAGTTCAGAAAGATTTGAAAATATAGAGATCCTGTTGTATTAAGAAGAAATTTTAAACCGATTTCTCTAATGTGTGTGTTTCAGAAAAACAGCATGTTAAAATCTGTGCAATTAAAAAGTGATGTTTCCTTACTGCGTTCCCAGACTGAGCAGGGCACGGCGGAGAGCCAGGACTGGCTCCTTGGCTCTGAAAGAGTTTTGCGTCATCTCCAGCCGATCTGACCAATGAGGAGGCAGTTGCCTGAGGTTGGACCCGGAGCCCTGTCTCTGTTTCAGCAGCTCAGTGAAGGTGTGCTCCAACTCACTGAGCATGTGGAGTCTAAACACACGTAAAAGCTTTTTTAGAAAGTTATTAAAACACAACACACTTGACTCTAAACTAAGCTGACATCCACAGACCTGACAATATACTCGTATCCTCTCTGGTAGGTTCCACACTCATAACTGGCAGCAGACAGAGGGACGACCTGTTCTTTCCTCACCAGCTTCAGCTTCTCATAGAAATTTTCAGCATCCTGCTTCTTAGCTGAGAGCAGCAACTGGCCGAGCCGCACACCCCATGTGCTGGACTGCTGGTCTGGAGACACAGAATAGAAAACTATGCTTTAAGCAGATCCATGCAGCATGGAGTCACCAGTGATTTCAGATGTTGCAAATACATGCTGTGTTTCTGCACTACCTGAACTCAAATAATCTTCCAGCAGGTCCCATTTTCCGAGCTTCCAGGCTGCCTCTACTCTGTAGGTGTTGAGTTCTGACTTCCACTGGTGCCTAAATGGACATACAATGCTACATTAGGCAAACCTATATTAACCTAAATTTAAAAAATTACATTTAATAAGAAATAGATGTACACTGATATGTATTTTTCTTACTTGTTGGCCAGTACTCCATTGACTTGCGTGATGACTGTGGACAGCTGTCCCAGGCCGAGCATGGAGGTCATCACTCCATGATAGTGAGCGATCTTTATACAAAGCGATAATTGAAATGATCAAGAAAGAAAAAACAGTAAGTTAATTATATTTTATGTCAATATCATAAATAACATATTGTAAGAAAACATATAAAACTGGCATAGTATATGTACACTTATCGGTTTATTAAGCATGTCAGTTCTTTTAAATGCAAATAACTAATCAGTCAATCACATGGGAGCAGCTCAATGCATTTAGACAGGTACATGTTTATGGACTGCATGTGTTTGGGTACCTGGTCTGACTCCAGCTGTATGGCTCTGTCATAGCACGCGGTGGCGTCACGGAGAAGGCCGATGCTCTCATGCTCAAGTATCTGTTCCTGGAGTGATGGCTCCTCCCTCCTCAGAGCGTTGACACCTCTCACTCCATCCGGCTCGTGCATTGCAGCGTACAGCGTCTGTGGCAAGCAATCATGTACATCACAGAGTTTAAAGTTCACCACAGAGATTAATTGGATGAGTGGTTAAAAGACAAGTGCACTTGTACTATTGGACTCGTTGCTGTCAAGATAACTTTTATAATGCAGTCAAAAGTCCTGAGTCAATCTTTTATTTAATGGTTAATAACCAATTGGTTTTCTGACCTGCAGGAATGAGAGATGGTCTTGTATGTTCTCTTTATTTTCCAGGATGTAAGCTTCAAAGTGCATGAGGGCACGAGTGTACGCTTTGGATCGTAGAGAGGCCTTGGCCAGGACATCCTGCGGGATATCTTTCAGGAAGGCCACCACGCGCTGATAATCCCCACTCTCTGCAATATCATGTTATAATTCTTTACTTTATTAAAGCAATAGGGTGAGTGAACAATGAGGAGGACTGCATTTTATTTAGTTATTTTCTTATACAGTTCAATGCAAATAATGCATAAAAGCCTCAATATTATCATGTAAATAATAGCAATATAAATTGCTATAGAGTTGACTGAGTACATACATCTTTTTCAACAGTGACTGAAGCTATGCATCTTTTGATTAGTCCCTATTATTATTGTAGGGTCTACCTTACAATATAAAGTGCCTTGAAGCGACTGTTGTTATGGATAAATAAAACTGAATTGAACTGAACTGAATTCTTACCATGTTTGGGTTTGGAGTAGAGGATGTGGCGACTCCACTGTGTAAGGTGTGACAGCATGCTGAACACAGTCTGAGTGCTCAGCTGTGACAGGCTGGAGGCCGTCTTCTGGGCAAGCCCCTCGGCTTGTCCATCTCCCTCTGTCAGCACAGCCAGCATTTCCTCTGTAACCTTTGACAGAAACAAGAATGGAACAACAAGGAATGAGAATTGGAACGAGATTAGAACTGAAGACATCAGAGGGACAGCTCAGGTTGAACGGTTTGAAGACAAAGTTAGACAAGCAAGGTTGAGGTGGTTTTAGACATATGCAGAGGAGGGATAGTGGATATACTGGACAAAGGATGCTGAATATGAAGCTGCCAGGCAGGAGGAAAGAAGTAAATTACATAGAGGATTTGTGGATGCAGTGAATGAGGCCATGCAGAGGGGCTGGTGTGACAGAGGAGGATGGTAGGGATCAGGTGAGATGGAGGCTACTGATCTACTGTGGTGGTTCAGATGTGTTCTCACCTCTTGTTGCTCTGCAGGAGTGCAGCCCAGCAGCATGTAGAGCAGAATATGAGGCAGCAGGTAGATTGTGACCTTGTAGTCGTGTTTGATGATGAAACTACAGCATCTGAACACTTTGCTGGCCAACTCGTGTCTCACCTGAAGAGCAAAGAAACTTCACTTAACTTCTGGCTTGGAAAACAAGATAAAGCTGGGGAAAAACTTCAAAAAGAGATGGGTTAACCTTGCTGATGAGGTATCCAGCCCAGGTGGCTGACCAGTCAGAGAATTTGCTGCCTCTGTTGCTGAGGTACACAGGTTTCTTCAGCTTAGACCAGTTCACCTCCTTCTGACTGCTCTTATACCTGCAGGTAAGAGGCAGAGTAGAAAATAATAGATTTACAAAAAGAGAAGTTAAAAAAATGGAAGGACTTAGTGATTCCTAAAAGATTGCAGGCAAGAAGATAAAATGTTGGAGAAGGGAGGAGAGAAGAGGAAAAATAACTTTCATCTGAGGGATTTTTAAGTCCTGAATTCTGAGACCATTACAAACGAGACTATGTGTGTACGAAGGTGTAAACTTAGACCTGCTGTTGAGGTGAGGCTCCAGAATTTCTTGAATTTGCTCAGGGAATCTTCTCCACAGACGTCGGCCCGCTGAGTCAGTTCGACCTTCGCGACACTCAAATATGGAAAGCAGTTCCTAAAGTGGATATAAAATCACCAATACAAACAAACATTTCAACATAACCCCCCAAAAATAAATAGATACAATAGAGGAACAAACACAAATAATTAAAGCTGTTGCGTACCTGAATTGCATAAGCAGCGGAGTCCTGGGCTCTCACATCATCAGCGTACGCCAGAAATGTTCTGGTCAGTTCAGTCAGCAAATCATAGGCAAAGTTAGGATCATCCACTCCGCTCTGCCACAGAGAAAAAACATGCAGTTCAGTTATCTTTGCTTCACACACAGTATCTCACACACACACACACACACACACACACATACACACACAGATATATATATATAATTATCATCACATTTGCAATCTATGTTAGTTATTTACCACAAAGGTGTTGCGGTTGCCGTGGGTGTGTGTTTGCGACAGATCCAAGCGTCCCGGATCCACGGCGCCCAGCTCCCCCAGACACTCCCCACAGAGGAGCCTGGCCTCTGGGGATGAATCCTGGCAGCCTTTCAGCAGCACTGATACCAGGTTGGAGATGACCGGCTCCACTGCTTCACTCGCACAAACCTGCCGCAGCAGCCACTCCTGCACTCCAGAAAACAGAGGAACATATTTATAGATGTGTTAAGTTAAAGTATATTTGTGGGTAATGTGAGGATTTAACATGGGCTATGCTAGAAGTATAGCAAGAACTGAACTAAGAATTA
This sequence comes from Neolamprologus brichardi, assembly GCF_056152115.1. Classification (NCBI taxonomy): domain Eukaryota; kingdom Metazoa; phylum Chordata; class Actinopteri; order Cichliformes; family Cichlidae; genus Neolamprologus; species Neolamprologus brichardi. The sequence goes on along the minus strand of NC_142122.1, from coordinate 10,350,762 downwards.
GAATTAAGAACTGAAACACTAGGTGCTAAGATGTATTATAGTATGTTAATTTATGGACACATCCATTGTACATAATTCTTAATGCTAATGACCCAACTTTCAGGCTTACACCTTTTACAACGACAAATCGTTTGAAAAAGATAACACAGCCGGTGATTTTGGAATAATGCAGTCTAATGGTTTCATTATATATATTTTGCATTCTTTTCTGAGTTCTCTTTGCAAACATGGAGCTGTTACCTCACTGTAGCACTTCATTGAGTGTGTACCTGGTTGCTGTGCATCATGTCCCTGAGGCTGGTCAGCGCGTGGATCCTCACGTCCACGTTCTCATGCTGGACGGCTCTCATGGAGAGCTGCAGTGTGGCAGCCAAGTCACTGCTGCTGGCCGCCAGCTAGAAGAAAAGATAAAATACAACACAATGTGTTGTACGTATGATCACTGTCAACCAACCTTTTGTTTCACATTCATTTTACTTTCTGTTGTGCCCTTCATACAGACCTTTTTATAATCCTGCATTACTGTGTGGATGTCTTTTAGCTCTGGATGATCTGGTAGAAAGTAAATCTCATGGAGGTAGTCACTGACTTCTTCCCTGTAATTAAATGACAAAAGTGAGGCATCTAAAAGAGATATGATATTTAATCTTTTTTCAGGAACAAGAACATTACATCATGGACCTAAACACAGACATGAAGAAAAAGAAAAGAAAAAGAAGAAGAAAAAAAGGGCGGGGTTCACCCAGGGCTATGTAAACTTGGCAAAACTTAATTTTTCCACTTCGAAACACACAGTGCATGAGCATACATCCACCCATGCTGTGCACATACACCCACACCTATGTACATATACACACACACACTTTCAAGTACCTACATACGCATAAATACATACTCATCCACGTGTACCCTTTTACACATTGTTGTGTATGTCTACACAAGTGTCCATTCAGCACAAAAAGGAAATAAGACCAGTTGTGCACAAGAAAAATCAGGTTGATTGAAAAGAGGATGAGATGGGAATGAATAAGATCCTTTTCCATACTCTAAAACCATTTTGACCAGTTTAACTAATGAGGGAAGTTAAAACCGTAACCGAAAGATGTGTTTTTGTGTTTGCACGCTGATCAAAAGTGTCATTTTGTGCTTATGTTTGCTACCTGTTATCCAGGATGAGAAAGCGGATGATGGCGGCAGTTTCTTTGGGCTGCAGTGGAATCAAGGGGAGCAAAGCAACAATAACGTGACTCAGTAGGGGGCCCAGGTGTGCAGGCTCCACACTCCTCACAAAACAATCCCACGTCCTACCCAGAGGAAAAGGGAGTGTATAAAAAAACAAAAAATGAATTAAAAACAGATGTCTGAGCAAATACCAACGAATAATAAAGATAAATGCATCACAATATGTGACTTTATGTGCAAGTATACAAGTACTGACTGGCAGCAGAGGAGAGGGAAGTCCTCTCTGTACCGCAGGCCGGTGCGTAATGTTGTCATCATCTTCACTCTGACAGAGCTGATATGTTTGGAGCCCATCAGTCGCATCAGAGCCATCACACTTGTCAAAACCTGCACGAAGAACAGGCAGACATGTTCACTTTGAGCCAAGCAGATCTTTATTGGACAATTAACCAATCAGATTTAAAATTCTGGTATTTTAGAGGATCAATTACCAGTTTCTTGCGGTCTTTCTCTCCTGCACTGGAGCTAAGCAGCTGCATGTTGAAAAAGGCAAGAATCCCCAGCAGCTTTGGCTGTAAGTAGTCAGCCTAATGATAAAAACAAGACATTCATTAATGGATAATTAGCAGATGATTAGTTGCTTATTATCTCTTTAATTTTTTCTCTTTTTTTTTGCATAGAAAAATTACATTTTTGTTTTAAATTAATTACATAAAACATATCTCACAGATTCTGAAGCCTAAATTGTTTCATAAAGTATTTTTGTCTAGTCAAATGTCAAAACGACAAGAAACTAAAACACTGATATGAAATGCAGAGGATGCCAAGTACCATAAGTTCTGAGGTGGTGATGTCTCGGGGTCCCTGGTACGGATCATCACTGGATGCAAAGGAGGCCAGGATTGCCAAGCCATTGAATACCTGCAAAGAAATAAACACTTACGAGAACAAAAACTAGAGTCTGTGTTTTAGATCATTTGTGAGTTTTATTCAAGAGGAGGCCTTGTGCAGAATAATTTCCTCAAAGCCACATATTTTGAAATAGATTTAATGTTTAGAAAATCTGTTTCCACATATGTGTGTCAACCTGTTGGTAGTGCTCTCCAAGACGCAGCAGCAGCTCATTATGAAGACCCTGGAAGTCTTGGCGTAGCAGAGATCCCAGTTCAATTTCTGTCTCACTCTGAAAGAACATGAAGGAGAAGAAAAATAAACTTGTTTTTAAGATGACCTCTTCAGATACATGACTCTAAATCATGTTTCAGCTGTAAAATGCAAGTAAAGTTGTTCATACTTGTAGGTAGTGAAAGGCCCTCTCCAGCTCCTCCTTTGTGCAAGAACAGACCAGATGGCTGAAGATGTACTTAAAGTTGTTGATCAGGATCTCTCTCCTGTTTGCCTTCAACTCAATGGCCAAAGTTCGAATGAGAGCAGAGCCTGTAGAGCTTGCTTTTGCTGCCAGGTAAGGCAGCAACACCTGGAGGGTCCGCTGCATAAACAAACATGCAAAAAAGCACCAATGTACATCACATAAAGAGTGCTTACTATCTGTGTAATCTGTGTGTGGATGCGTGTGCATGACTGTACATACGGTGAGGAAGCGGTGGAGGTCTGGAAAGTCAAAAGCATGCGCGATCTGAGCAAGAATATCCAGAGCCAGTTCCCTCTGATTGGCTGACTCGGTTCCTTGATCTGGTGTGCTCCGCAGGGCTGACGCATGGCGCGAATGTAGTGACTCCACCAGGAACTAAAGGCAAAGAAGATATAGTAATGGACTGTAGATTTTCCACAAAAAACAGTATCTAAAACAGACCAAATGAAAACTAAACCAATGCAATTTTCAAACATTAAATCCACATATATACTATGAATAACAGTATTGTAGAGCAAGTCATCTAACTCATAATAAGCAGGTGAATAGGATGGGTTTTGGTCCAATTTAAACAAAAGACTAGACACCTGGCAGATAGGGTTCTTGTACTGACTGAAGAGTGTCTGCAGTTTCAAGCCTTTAGTGGTGGCCAGGGCTCGAATTTGAGTGTAAGCAGCTACAGACACCTGGGACGACTTGGACAGGAGACAGTGGAGCAGACGCAGCAGAGAGAACGACACCAAACTACCCTGAGAGGCTCTGACAGAAGAGGAAAGGGGAATGAAGAAATTTCCTTCATTAGATAGTCTTTTTAATTGTATTAACAAAAGGAATCATCTGTTTTCTACCCTCTAAGTGGATATGAAAATAATACAATCTAATAACAACTAGCAGCACAACATTTTATTTCTGTATATAAGATCATTAATTTTATCTCCCATCTTAAAACATATTATTCATTAAAAATAATTACTATAACTCATACAGCTTGTGGATTAAAAAAAAAGCTGTCTATATACCTGCCGATCTCTCCAGTGGTGAGGATCAGAGTGTTACGCAGGTCATCGTCTCTGTTAAGTTTAGCAGTGCTGAATGCCTCTTTAAGACGTGCAACCAGGAGCTGTGATGGTGACACACACCACATCAAAAAACAACAAGTAAACTTGCAACATTAAACTATACTGATTGATATATATTAATTTGCCCTGACAAAAATCTAATTATGTTAGAATAATAAATTAGAAAAACTGGAGTCTTAACACCAGAATTGCTCACCTCATTCAAAGAGCCCTGCTCAGAGTTTCTAGTGGTCTCTGCTAGCAGGAAACGCACTGATTGGCTGAAGCGTGTTCTAACCACAGGATCGGAATCCTCCATTAGACCAATCAGGGCACAGAGTACGGCTCGGGAATCGCTGTCTGTACCAGTGAGATTCACATGCTGGCACAGGTGGGGAAGAGCTTCTAGGAAAGCTGGCAGTGAAATGTATAAAATGTTTAAGAAAACAGCAGCTGTGAACTGACTTGAATGCATCAGCTGTTGTGAAAAACTTATGGTAAAAAGGTACCTTGTTTCACGGTGCTTGGAGCTTGTGGTCTGAGCAATGGTAGGAAGGGTCTAACAACAGATGCCTTGAGGGATGGCACTGCTTTCCCAGCATGATCTGTTTCAAGACTACAAGAGAGGCAAAGGATTTTGGGAAGACAAGTGGAGTCTGTGTGGATGTCACTAAGGCTGGAGAGCTCTGATTGGAGGCAGCTCAGCTGACCAATGATCCTGGCAAGTTCCTTCTTCACCTGCTCTGAACTGTCTTCCAGCTTGGAACTACAATTATAAAACATATGCCATGAAATATAACAAAGTAACTGATGATATCAATGAAAGAAAGACAGAAAATATCAGTGGTCAAGTACTAAGTAATGTATGAGTTTCCATACAGCAAAGCAGTGCCAATGAGGTTGTAGTGCATGTTTCCCAGATGGTGGAGAAGAAGAGGGAAAGCCTTGACTGCTGCTACTCTCACCCCCTCCTCCTGACTCTGCAGCGCCTTTGAAAACACACACACGCGCCACGTCTCGCATACACCGCCATGTAAAAAGGCCAGCAGCGACACGCAGTCGGCCTGGACCTCAGGTGCTGGAAAGAAAGACGTCTTTAAATGATTTTTAAAGCAGTCATTTAGGTTTTCATTAAAAGAAAAAGAAGCACACAGGAACACTCACAGTAGCAGAAACCGAGTCTCTGCGCCAAGGCTAGCAGCCAGGATGGGAAGCCTGAAGTCTTATAGGCTGAGACAGACTTGTTCTCACACACCCAAGGAAGAGACAACAGAGCACACACATGTTGTTGGAGCCTGTCATCAATCTGGCTGCTCACTAAAAAAAAAGAAAAAGAAGAAGATTATGATTATAATAAAGGATGTGTAACTGGTTTGATTTCTAAAACATCTGGTATTTTTGTATTCGGATCCTTACTTGTCAGGTAAAGTATAGAGTCGAGGACCCTGACAGTGATCTGGACAGCAGACTGAAAGTAGCTCAGATTTGACACAGGCTGAGATCCTCCTTCTAACACTGACTGACAGCTCTTCAGGGCCCTGCTCAGCGTCTCAGTGGGAACCCAAAGGAGAGGTGACAAGCTGCTATAACAAAGAGATGTTGAAGTAAATAATATGCTATTAATCACTGTGAATGACATATGTCAAACTGGAGCCAGAAAAGTAAGCAATCTCTAATACCGGTAAACACTATTAAAATAAAAACTAGAGAGGAAGTTTTTCTGAGAGGCAGAAAAAGGGCTTGTGTAAGAGCACGGGTGTATTGTTTGGGAATTACCTAACGGGTGAGGAGCAGAGGGCTGCCTGATGGAGAATGAGGGCCAGTCCCTGGAGAGCAGAAAGGCTCTGGGTGGTCTCAGGCTTAGCAGAACTGGAGTCCAAAAGCATCAGCAGCTCCTCCAGCCGACTGTTTAACGCAGCCCAAACCTTACTGCGAACACGCATGTCCACTTTGCTTAAGATAGAGACACAGACATTACTTCAATACGACATATGAGACATTTAAAAAAAAAAATTGTTTGAGATTTTCATGTTATTGCCAAGTAGTAAATGTTGATGCACTCACCTTGAGGATGTTTTAGGAGTTTTATCGACTGAACTGGTGGCAGATTTGCAAGACTTCTTGGCAGGTGTTGCTCCATCTTTACACTCCTGCAGCACTAAAGCTGTCTCAGCCTTCAGGGCAGCTCGGAGAAACCCTTCTGCACACTGCGAACAACAAGCATAGCACATATTGTAAAGAGGGAAACACTGTATGGATATCAAAAGGATCATTTAAAAGGAAACACAAAGAACAGAGTTGTACTTCAGCTTGATTTGCTGTCCCCACGGTGCATGCTACTGTCCCGCAGACTTCGGTGACCCGCTGCCTCCTAAGCAACACGGCGCTCTCATAAACTGGTGCTACAGATAGCGAGAAGCTAAACAGCAGGCAAAGTGACTCGGTCACTTCTACACCTAACTTGACGCCAGCTCCAGCAAGAGTGCAAACACACTCGAACATCTGTGAGAGGTAGATGGGCTCAAAGTGTGAGTGAGAAACATACGATTGCTGAAACACACAGCGGGTCAGGCTTAACAGCTCTCCTTCATAAGCTTGCTTCTCATTTATGTTTGCTGTGGCAGAGTAGGAGTGTGTTTCCAGCAACTGGAAGTAGGCTGCAAAGAATTCGTGGCCCTGCATCTCAGGAAATCCTCTGAGCTCCACCAGTGTTCTCAGCATCACCATGGAGGCCTTCCTCAGCCTGGTGTTCCCGTTGGACAGGATGAAGCATGCAGCTTCCCAGGCTACACTCAGGTCACGACGGGAGATGACTCCCCTCAGAGACTCAGTTATGATGTTGATCGTTACGGCAGTCAGCGACTCCAAGGCAGCAGGTGAGGAGAGCACAAGGGCAGAGGGGGTAAGGTATGAGGAGGCACAGAGAGGGGATAAACTGAAGCACTTGAGGTTTACAGGCCACTGGTTCTTTGTGTGAATGTCCAAAACATGTCCCTGTCCTGCAAGTGTGCAAATATGTGCATACAGGTTATGGCTGAGTTCCTGGGACAGAAATATGAGTTCCTGAATGAGGCAATTAAAGATAAATGGTGCCCGGACTCTCAGAGTGTGAAATAAAGAGCACAACACAGCAGAGACCCGTCCATGGATGATATCACAGCCTGGAGCTGCTGCCACACGAAGGAAACGCACTGCCACCCACTTACTGAAGTCTAAAATCAAGACAAGGAATGAGAACATATTAAAGGACAAAACTAAAAAGGAAAAACATGTTCAGCTTTATTTTCTCTAATTTCTGAAATCACTTATGGCAGCATTTTGAGAAGAATTTCCTACCAGTGCAGCTCTGTGTTGTTTCTGGGTATTCAGCAGGCTGACAGGCAGGGTTGGCAAACATCAGAGATGAAGATTTAACTATGTGCTGCACAAAGTCCAGCAGCATCACACAGGCTGGCTCTGAGGTGGACTTCTTACTTAGCCCTAAAGCAACTGGAAGAAAAGACAACTGCTTTGTTAAAAGAGCTGGTACATTTTCCTATTTCATATCATCAAAAACATTTTAATATTAGACAAAGATAGCTCGAGTAAATTCAAAGTGTAGTTTTTAAATTTTGATTTCATTTAATAAGAGAAAGAAAAACTACCCAAACCTACCTTGCGCTCACTGAAACAGTAATTCCTCCCTTTTTAAATGATGAATTAATTGTGATTTACCACATTGGTTGAAAGCTCAGTTTAATTTCACAAGTAACACCCAGACCTTATTACTGCCATGATGGCTTCTTGAACAAGAAATGCCTTAAATAGAACCTATCTGAGGTGAAGTAGGTTAAAAGAACTCAAAAAGCAACACATCATGCCAAGATCTAAAGAATCTGCTGAGAAACAAAGTCATTGACATCTATCAGTCTTTAAGGGGTTACAAAACCCTTTCTAAGGCTTTGAGACTCCAGTGATCCACAGCGAGAGCCATCAGCCACAAATGGAGAACGCTTTTAACAGTGGAAAACCTTCCCAGGAGTGGACAGCCTACCAAAATTGCTCTAGAGAGTGCATCAACAACTCATCCAGTAAGTTACAAAAGAACCACGAATAATGATCAGTGATCCCACACCCACCAGGAAGTCTTAAGTGCATAAAAAACCCCCCCATAAAAATCAAAATGAAAGTTCTGCAGTGGCCTAGTTAAAGTACAGGCTTAAATCTAATTTAAATGCTTTGACCTTAAACAGACCGCTCATGCTTGAAAAACTTCCATTATGGCTGATGTTATGTCAAAGACTTGTTGCATCTTATCACCAACACTTGATTGCAGTTCTTCCTTTTAAGGTTGGCACAACCAGTTATTAGGTTTAGGGGGCAGTTGCTTTTTCACACAGGTTTGGATAGTTTTTATTCCTATTTTTATCATCATCATCATCATTAATCTTTATTTATTTATTTTTAACAAGATTTTTTCAGGAATTTCTAATTTGCATGTTACATTTACTTAGGCCATCTCTGTCTATTTTTAAAATTTGTCTGATGATCTGAAACATGCACGTTTAACAAATATACAAAAAAGGGAAAAAGAAATCAGCAAAGTATATTAACAAGAGGGAATAGTAGTCATGGTAAGCAACAACTTCAGGGAATGTTTCAGCAGATAAGTCTGACAGTGGGCACCAAAAGCTGTTTGTTTTTTGTTTTTTACTGATGTCCTTTCATAGGCTTTTATTATGGTGACCACCCCTAGTATGTGTCGATATTCCCGGCTTACCGACATCCACATCTGTCAGTATCCTGTCGATGAACTGGCAGAGAATCTGTCGAGGTTTCTGTACCACCTGGTCGTACTCTGCAGCGCTCGCACTGCAAATATCAGCACGATGTTATTCACAGAGACATGACGAAGCAAAGTTTTTTATCGACTTCAATAAGTAAAGACGAGGACTCACTTTAGCCCAAATGAGTGGTACTGTTAACTACTTAGCTCTTAGCCAACTTTAGCCGTGTACTCACCTAGCTAGCTCCTGAAGAGCCGGTATCATCGCAGACATTTCCAGACCTTCCATTTTTAACCTTTTTGTGTCGCTGTTCAATAAAACTCTTTAATACATTAATATATGGCTCTGTCTAATCATTTTAACCAGTACACATCTCCACGTCTCTTCCTGCCTGTCAAGTCTTTCCAAAACTTTCGCTCCAAAATGACGTTTCTGTTTTGATACGGAAGCCAGCGAGGGTCTATAAGCTCAAACAAAACGCAAACTAGTAAATGCTCTCTCTGGTCGTTAAAGTAACGTTAAAGTATGTGTTTTACGGCAGGAATTTTTTTTAAAAAATTGTTTAAAAAAATGTTAATAGTAAAGGTACCACAGGCCCATAGTAAAGGTCTTAAAATGTAGGTAGGGTAAAAATATACACAACAGTGATTTTTTTAAAGGAGAAGTAAAAAAGGTGAAATAAAAAATCTAATTGAGACTGTGCAAAAGAGTAGTGCAATTGCAGTAGTAAATAATATGTAACAAGAGTGTATAATACAAAATAGTACAATGTAAATATTTGTGAAACTGTGTATGCCTACCTACAACTGTGTTACTTTACTATTCATGTGGCATTTGTATGTATTTTGTGATTAGAATTTAACGTATATCTTAATTAAGTTGCTAAATTCAAAATTACAGTAGAATTCCTTAAATCAGTTAAATGGCATTTATATAGTACAAAGTCACAACAAAAAACACATCAAAACACTTTATATTGTAAGGAAAAGAACCTACAACAGAACAAGAGAAACACAAGTGTTTCTGTCCCTTTATTCACCATGCAGCTTTTTGAAACACTTAAGATGTATAAGATGCTTCCCCCTATCTAAAGGGGAGACTGAAACATATTTGAAAATGGGTAATAAATAAATAAATATCAAGTAATGTTAGATTATTGTCACCTCCCATCTTTCAAGTATTTTTAACCTTAAAGTTTTTAGTTATGCTCATTTTAGAAGCTATGTAGAAAATCCAGATTTTTGCTTTTAATGGCTTTTGATTCAATTATATTTCATGCACTTCTGAACTAATATACATGTTATAACCAATTTGCTCTTTACTTGTGTTTTGATACACAAAACATTCACAGGTACTTTGTACATTTGATAGATTCTCTTTATTAATTAAATAGCAATATTCAATGCACAACATTTACAGACATAAAATGTATTTGACAGAACAGATGTGTGTATAATTCTGCTTTTTCTTCTGCCGGATCTCTGGCTCATATTGCAGAAGAAGTAAATAGAATGGGTTACGTATAATAAAGCAAAGAACAATCTTCCATAAAATCACGTATAAAATTTTTTATCTTTATTGATGGAAAAAGATTTACAGCTTTCTTTTCTTGCAAACGAATAATAGAGAATGCTAGACTGTTTTTGTTTTGTACGCACGACAAGGTTAAAACTTAAAGAAAATGAATAAAAATAATTTTTTAAAAGTAAAATACAAATATATTTTTCCATCTTCATTCAGTGTTGTTTGTGCCTACTTCAGTTTTTGGCTTTCTTCATACCATGCCCCATGAGGCAGGCAAACACAGTCATCACCATCTTGGGGTTGACCTCCACCAAATCATCAGGCAGAGCGTAGACACGAGCGCCAATCTTACGAGCCAATGAAATTGCATACCTAGGAGCAGCACAAAAGGAGAGAGGAGTAAGAAAATTAGAAAAGAGCGAAAAATCCAAAGAGGTTGGGAGTTTAAAAAAGTTTTTTTTCTTACTTGGCATTGTTGATTTTATCATCTTTCTTCAGCACTCCATTTTCTCCTCTTGCCACCATGGGGAACTTGACCATCCCCGGAGCAATTACATCAATCAGGTCAATCACTGGCAGGCTGGTGCTGATCAGCTTGTCCTGCAGAAAACAGGCAAAAAGGGCTTTAAAGCACGCAGTCTTTTGATATCATACCATTTCACAAACAAGGATACACACCTTGAAGCTGGTGATTTGTGTGTCCTTTCCATTCTGGCTCAGCATCTTGTTGACCCAGTCCAGGATGATTTGATCTACCACCCTCTCTCCATCACCCAAATCAGACAAAACTTGAATTGTGTACCTGGGGGATTGTAAGAAGTACAGGTAACTGAAACTATACAAGGAACAGCAGTCGCCAAAGCATGGATTATCTGTTTTGACCAAACAATATACTACAGCAAGCAAAACATGCTGCAGCTCTGTGTGCACATACCTCCTCATCAGCTGCCAGACCAGCCCTAAGGTGTGTACACGACTCCCCTCGTTTAGATTTACTCCTCCAATTCCAACCAGGGAGAAGCGGGCGACATCCCTGCCCAGCTCCACAGCATAGTTACAGTTTTCCAGCTGGGATAAAGGGAAAAAAACAAAACAACATTACATCTCTCATATTTCCCACTGCTGTGCCTTTCCTGTCATTGTCATTGTGACAGCTCTGCTTGTTAGCATCTAGTACCTTCTTCATATTGGCCCCCAGAGCAGGATAAGGAGGGCGGTTGACTTTCTTCCAGTTCACAAACACATTGACCTTATCATAAAGCTGCAGAATCACCAAGCCGTCACACAGGTCACTGGATAAAAACAATGACACAGATAATGGATTTCAATAGAAGAAGAAGAAGAAAAACTGAAGAAGCCTCTCGGATGAGAGGTGAAACGTCTTCAAGTAACTTAAAGAAGTCCAGACGCTTTTCTTTGCAAGCTCCTTTGACTACGATGACCTGGATGACTGAGAACCTTCACAGACATAAGAAGAAAAAAGACGACCTCTGAGAACACTTAGAGCATGTCATCTCTATTTTTGTTGAAATATGGAGTTTTAGCAGTCTTAGGGGGAGCTCATGTTTTACTGTGCTTTAAAGCTAACAAATAGTAATAATTACACTAATAATTAAATAAGGGATTTATTATTTTCAATGCTGTCTGCATGAAGAAAGCGTTAACATTTAGCATATCTAAGCCCATATCTTACTCTTGTGGAGTCTTCAGTAGAATGTTAAATGAGGACACATGCTAATCAGTTCATTTCCATTCTCACCCTCATTAAATGAATCATTTATCTTGAATTACAGCTCCATTCACCCTAAATAACTGAGCTGGTCAACATGATTATGTATAACTGATGACATACTGGTAAAGATGGTGCACATGTGGAGAAACACCCAAAGAGTTCATCCAGTTGCGAAATGTTTTTTCTTCTTTGGTCTCCCCTAGAATGATATGAAGACATCATACATGTTATCATACAGTTGACTTCATCTATAGTCTGGACGTCTGCCACAAACTCAAGCACCTATTATCATCTCTGGCTTATTATTGGTCTATGGCATGTATAACTAGCATAGCATTACGTCTGTTTTCTCCATGCTCATTTTATGGCTAATATGCCTCTATGTACTGTACATTTCAGCATTTTATGACTCTGTCGTGTAATTGTAAGGCCAAGATGTAGTGGTGGATGTATCTCACTCTCTATGTGCTCTAAATCGTCTCCGTTCATCAGAAGCTTCTGCAGACCGGGGTGCATGTTGAACAGGTTGGCCACAAAGGCCATGTTCAGTTTGCTGTTTCCAGATGTGACATCATGAGGAGTAACAAACTGCCTGCATTCCAGTCTGTCTGCCTGCTGCAGCATCAGCTCCGCCCTTTTCTCCAAATCCCACTCCTTCACAACAAACACACGCAGAGACATGTATGCATAGAAGAACGGTATAGTCTCTATGTAAATATCAGAATGTGAAGAAAACGGGTTAAAATGACAAACAGAAATGTTAATCTTTACATTTAGCTTTATTTATTAGTTTCTCACTGTTATGTAAAAAATTTGTGGCTCACATTGAGACCGCTCATGTCAATTTTTATCCTCATTTGGAATTCATCCTCCTCACAGGAAGTGATCTGATCCATCAGGTGGAAATAGGCCCGCGAGTCCTTCGGTGGGAGAGTACAAGATGAGGTTACACTGATGACTCTGTATTCACGTGTGTGTGTGTATTTATTCTGCACGGTACCTTGATGTCTTCGCTGAAGTTGCTGATTGTTTCCGTTCCTGCGTTGCGCAGATGATAGTTGACCCAGCGGAGCAGCAGCTCGTCAGGGGAGAGAGACATTAGGTGCTCCAGTGATTCTCCATCTGCTAGAAGGGCAATCAGACCTGAAAACACATAACAGCAGTTAATCAACTGTTAAAGCAAGAAAGAGGAAATTAATAAAAAACTGCATTTTTACCTAGAAGCAGCAAGATACTCTCAATTAAAAGTAATACAGTTGTGGTTATGCTGGTCAAAGTAAAGAAGACGCGCAAAACAATTCACTAATTTGTTACGAAAAAAGCACAAAAAAATCAAAAAATTTATAACATATTTTTACCTAGAGGCTGTATGATTACAGATAATATAATATAACATATAAAAATAAAATAAAGCACCAAATGCTTACAGAATGCTTAGAGAAAAGAAACATAATCATGAACACTGTTATGGGCACTCTGTTATACAGTTTTAACCTAACAAGCTCCACTGTTTTGCCTAAACCTTTACATTTCAAACCTCTCCTGCATGAACTGCATCACATATGGGTGAGCGCTGTAAATGTGAAGTTGTGTGTTTGCATGCAGGTGTGCGCTGACCTTCGTTCCTGCTGATTTCTATGTCAGCGAAGAGGCCAATCTTGATAACCTGCCAGAGCAATCCCAGAACCAGGTGGGGCTTTCCAGCCATCAAGTCATGGGCATCCATGCTCACCACTGTGCACCCGATAGCTGAGGCTGAATTCAGGGCCAAGACCAGATTCTCCTACAAACACACGTTGCATCAAGATTTTAATTCAAAGTCTGAAACACTCTCATGTCATACAGCAGTGTTTCTGTTGTTTTAAAAGCTCAGCAAAAATAAAGACTACAGATTGAACCCTGCAAATAATAAGAAACTAAGCAGAAGAAGAAGCTGAAAATGGAACTGCTGATGGACAAATATCATCCAGGAAGAAGTGTTCATGAGATATAACACAGCAGAAGAAAAAGAAGAGGATGATGCAGTAAAAAGTTAATATATTACAGGCTTTTTTGCAAAGTCCAACATTCCAGGAGAATCAGTTTAATTCAGAATAACACATTAACACATTTACTACCTATCGTCATCTCAGCTGACATCCATATGTTCAGTAGAGGACTTATCATGTGCCAGCTACAGTAAATCTAACCGAATACATTCAGGTCTTTTAAAGTAGTCGTGTCTTAAATGAGAATTTCCCTTTACTACCTTCTTCTTTCTTTTTACTTTTTTAGGTGCAGCAAAGGTCATAAGCTGGCCTCTTACTTTAGTTAACAAGCTGATGATATAGTTTTACAGATGCTCTCAGCTAATTTTGGCAGAAATTGTGCAGCTATTTTTTTCTTTCCAAATAACATAGATTGGTGATATGAATATATGTATTTACCCACTCACTCAGAACTGCTACTTACTCTCATATGAAAGGTAGAGGGTTTCCTAGTGTTGATGACTCTTTCATCAATCGTGTCTGGCTGAGAATGGTTGATCATCTTGCTGAAAGAGATTTTTTTTTTAAAACAAGTAAAAGAGTGAATTGATTCTGAATCTAGTCTAAGATAAGTGTAACTTAGGGTCAGATTTGGGCACTGGGTAGTCACAAGTTTGATTCCTGACCCTGTAGTGCTCTCAATTCCCCCTTTTTTATATCCAGCATTTACTGTTTGTGTCTGCCATCTGATAGTTCACTTGCTATTTTTCGTCTGTGAAAGTGTAAAATAAAGACAAGTGTAAAATACTTGTGCAGACAAGTGTAAAATAAAGAGAAACCCACGGAGAAAATGTGAGCAGGAAGGCGCTCTGAAACACTATAAAACAATAGTAAAACAAGATTACACCATTCTCTTTTAACCTTTGCTACAACATAAAAGTGCAAAATAAAAATGTTTATAGAGGCGCTTATTCTTGGTTGCCTGTGTGCATGAGCTTGTGTTAATACCATAAGAGGATGCCATCACGGACAGAGGTGAAGAGGCTTTCATCATTGGGGTCCATGGGCAGCAGATGTTGGCAGTCTGGATCTTTTGCCAAAGATTTGTTGATCCAATTTACAAAAGCCACCTTCTCCTCATCTAAACACACATATAAATTTCTGCAGTAAGTAATGTAGGAGCGTAAACAATTAGCTGCTCAGCTGATTAGTAGACTGTTTATGATGTTTTTTATAATAAATTATGGTGTTGGATTGAACGGTTAAATCACAAAGATGGACTATTAACTCTCTACAGGCCTCAGGGAAGCCTTTTCCACTATTATCTGATATTTAATAGACAAAAAAAAAAATTAATTAAACAGCTAGGAAAATCGAAGGGAAGCCTACAGTTGTTTTGTGCCACCTGAAATAAACATTATCATGCTGTTACATTAAATTATAATTCATTTAATAATCTACATTACAGCCAAAAATTAATTGTTTTTCAAGGACTTCCTCTTTTGTTTATTTATTTTTTTGATATGCTGTATTTAACTAACTAACCAAGGGTTTGAGATACAGAATAGCTATAAATAAAAATAAAATAATCCGTATAGTGAAAATAAATTCCTAGTAAATTAGGTCCAGTTGCTAACATTTATAAACCCTTTTATCCAGTAATAACTGATATATTATGTTTTATATAATTTTTTTTAAAATCAAGGATCAATTAAGGATATCTTATAAGTGGATTTAAAGACCTGCTCACACAGCCCTAATATTACTGATTTCATCAATAATATAATATAATATAATATAATATAATATAATATAATATAATATAATATATCCTTCAGAAGAGCAGTTGGTGTCATTTAAAATTTGAGGTATTTGCTTTCAGTAACATCTTTGCTTTACAAGCTGGAGCTAATCATGCACACAAAAATTGTTCACCAGTGCAATAAAATTAATCACTAACACACACGCACACACACACACGCACACACACACACACGGACACACACACACACACACACACACACACACACACACACACAGAGCTTGCTGTCCCTCACCAGCGTAGGAATGCTGGGTTCCCTCGCTAGAGATTCCTGATGTTCCTCCAAAAGAACGAATCCCATCCCTCCGTGACACAATTTTTTTAAATGTCTCGCTGATCTGTCTACTCTTCAGGTCTTGGTAGATCTGAAAGGAAAACATGATGCATTACTTCATGTCTAATCGGGTGTGTAAATTTGTGTATTTACTCCCATGCTGTACCAAACCTTACAGAGACAAATTCCTCAAAGCTGATCTTTCCATCTTTATTTGTATCTCCAGCAATGAAGGTCTCGACGATCTCTCGCACCTTGTAGCCTGGAAGGGAAAAGCTTGCCTCTTTGAACAGCTCCTGAAGCTCCCATTCACTCACATAGCCGCTGCTATCAATATCTGGACACAGAGACACAGAAAATACAAAAACGGCAAATCATTTCCTTCATTAAGAATAAAGATTCATATTACAAGTTTATTATTGTAAACTTTCTTTTCTATAGATTCTAAACTTTATTGTTTCATGTGGACAAACTTCATTGCACTGGGGCTGCATGTCAGTGGCCCCTGGGCTTCTGGTTTGTTACTAAAATGAGGCAAAAACTATTTGTGGCACTTTATGGGTGCTTGTTGTTTTCACTGATGATGTCAAAACTAAGGAGCTACTGGATGGATTTCTCTCGCGTTTTGTTCAGACATTCAAGGTGGACTGAAGCTGACTTTACTCCTACACAGCACCCCATGCTATCTTGCATAGATAGAGCGCTTTAGGTTGAAGTTTTAAAATGTTGCTTTTTTTGTTTCTTTCTTTGGGTTTTGTTTGTTTGTGAAACATGAGTGTCGGAGATGAACTTTGACCTGGATGAACGGTGTTAAAAATAATTTTTAAATTGCTCCAAATTGCTGCTTGATGCCTTTGACCTGTTGTCCTTTGTGCTTGATATTTTTATGCCATGCGGAAATGGGAAGATAATATATGTTTTATTACACCCCTCATTATTATCAAGATCTTTGCAACTCTGCAGCTGTGATTGTTACTGATAAAATTTGGCACCGTTAATTACACGTGAAACAACAAGTACAATACAAGCAGTAAAACTGGCTTACATAAGAGTCTTTTATTTTATGATGGTAGTAAAACTCTTACTTTGTTCAGAATTACCATCAGTACCTTTATAGGGTCATGTTAGAGTTTGCATGTGTGTGTGTGTGTTGTGTTTGTGTGTTTGTGTATGCATGTTCGTGGCTCTGTGCGAAACTGACCGATTTTGTTGAAGGCTTCTTTTAGATCTTCCAAGTCATCTCGGGAAATCTGTATAACGTGACTGTCCATAGTAGCTGCAGCTTTGTGCACCTGAAATACACCCCCACCACCCCAAAACACACACAACAAGGGCAGTTTTCAGCAACGGACACAAAGTCTGATCAACCTGACAACTTAACAGGAGAGTTGTAACACTTTATTACTGCAGAGACATATAATTTCTATACATGTGAAAACTTTCAATCTAAATTTTAGAAAAGTAGGTTTCATTTGAACTAACATCTCTCTTTGTCCAAACTACAACCATATCAGCATCCAAAATACGTTAAAGATTCCTCATTAATCTCCGAGTCTTAAGGGACTACAAAGGCAAAGTGAGACAATTCAAGGACAATTACCTTCACATTACCTGTGTTTCCCCTCTCAGTCGTGTCTCGAGCAGTAAGCCTCTCTAGTCTTCCAGAGCTCTGCAAGGTTTCAAACCGGAGCAGAGAGGAAGCTGGATCGTAGAGGCACTGGAGAGCTGATTATGTCTTTTAGGAGGAGTCAATGGGTGGAGGCACACGATGGACCTTTGGCCTGCCTGGACCCTGAGTCAAGCGTCTTCTGACAGTTAACATTTAACACCTCATCCTGTTATTCTCTGTCGTGGAAGCTCAAATGTTTGCCCCTTCTGGGCCATTGATTTGCAGTCAAAGCACACCTGTCTTACAATGCATCCCAGAGTAGTGGGAGCTGAAAAAAAGGTAAACACATGCATATATAAATAAATGTTTTCCAAATGCACAGCCTGCAGTTTGACAATAGAAATATTACTTTTTTTTTTTTTACCCTGACTGCTCTGTTAGAGCTGACGTTTGCTTAGTAATAGATAAGCATGCTTAAATTACCTGAATAAAATTGAATACCAGTCTCAATTCACAAGACTTTTAATGTAGCATGAAGCACGAAGAAAGGACGCATGGGCACACACCTTGCAAAACCATGACTTGTTGCTTTTATACTTTGGACTTTTCATCTTCAGTTTATTGATCAGATTAGAGTGATATCAAGTACTTTTAATAACTTGGAAGCTCTTTTTTATTTTCTCTTTCACACATTGCTGGCTGGCCTTTTTTTTTAGCAGCTATGACTAAACTATGACTGCTACCATTGTGGCTCACATCACTAAAATTAAACAGTTAACTTTTTAATGCTTTGGTTAATAAGCAGCCATTAGTTGTAGGATAGTATATAATTTTTAGTTAATTACATTAAATTTAGTCACATTGAAACAGCTACACAAATATTTATTACCAAAGGCTATTTTACAAAGCATGAAGCCACACAATGAACTGAATTGTAACTTTAGTTAGTATAACTGTGATACACTTATACTGACTCACATGTTTAAAAAGTAAAGAATGTGAAACATGTGTGCATAATGTTGACTATATTTTGTATTTGCAGCTGTTTTTTAAGGAGGCAGGATCACATTTAGCATTTAAGTTAGACATGTTTAAAACATGAGGCTTGCACAGCTTGCTTCATTGCCACACAATGCCTTGTAACCTGAGGCACGGAGCCAACTGCATCACCTAGATTAAAATGGTCCACGTCACAACAACACTGCTACTTCCTCCTCATTCCAACTTTATTCCACCTTTATCGTTATCTTTATCTTTGTAGGTCTCTGCTTTCTTTTTTATATATTAATAAGTTGCTGCTGAATTTGTGAAATTTGACCTGCTATAGTCCAGTCAATGTTTTTTCATCCCGAGACACTGTGTAAAAATGACATATAAAAAAAGAATGAAATAATTTGCAAAATATATTACATTAAAACTGAGAAAATTGATTGTCTTGTCAAAGGATATTTCAAAAAAAGTTGGGACAGGTGTTTATTGTGCTACCAACACTGTAAGCGTTCTGAAAGCCAAATCTTCCCACTGTTACTTGCTTCATGATTTCAGCTGGGCTCATTTTTTCTGTTTTTCTGAGCTTACCCCATATTTCCACTGGTTTATCAGTTTGGACTATACATGTAGGCTAGTTTAGCACCCTGACTCTTACTGCGCTAAAAAATGATTGTCTGACCAAGATAACTGGATAACAGCAGATGTTTCACATATCATTCAGGATTAATTGTGTTTTTAACTTCAAGAAGCACTAATATTTAGTCAGAGGTCAAATGACCCAGCTCAGTGAAGGCTGCACTGATTCTGGATCACTTTTGATTTAGCCCCTTGCAGTGACGTGCATAACTTATACAGGGAAGCGTTTTAAGATTCTCAAACAGTGAGACTCGAACAGTCTTAACGATCATGTTCAACTAGGTGCTTTTTTAGCTTTACAAAAGTTTTCAGTCAGTTGCAAATTTTTAAAAACATGTTCCTCGCTTCACATTTCAAATGAGCCTAGTGTTGGAGATAATTGCACTTCTTTAACAGTAAAATTCACTTGAGACTACTACTTGAGAATGTTGTTGCATATTGTAACTATAATGTGAGAAAAGAACAAAAATAATGAGCTTACTCCCAGTCCCATGCAGGCTGAAGGGCTTAAGATCCCGAGCAAAGCTAGTCCAGAGTTGAAAATCAGCTTGCTGAGGGTCAGTTCTGTACTCCTTTCTTCCGTGTTCTCCTTTCCACACTACTTTTTTTCACCCTCTGTTTTTTATTAACCCTTTTCGTTCTGTTCTTGCAACCTTTTTTTTTTAAACTTTCCTTCTCTCCTTTTCTCTTTGTTTACCTCTGAGCTTGTTCTTCTCTCATTTCTCCCATCGTATCAGTCAAAAAGACTGATACGTGTCATAATCAGGCAGAACAAAGACAAGTTTGTACAAATCTTCCCTTCTTGACTAAGATGAACTAAATGCATTTTTATCTCTGATCACTAAGATACAGTATTTACTCCCTGCATCCACACAGACCAAGGAGTCCATCATTTTGTTTCCTTCCTTCCTTTGAGTCTTTTCTTCCTCTGACACTTGATCGGCCTGTTTTCACTCGGTGACTCTGATGTGCTCTCCGGTTACTCTCAGGTAAGCACTCCTCTGTCAGCTGCTGACGTATGAGCTGCTGTATTGGTTCAGTTGGTAGTGCAAAAGTGTACCAGCCATCAAAGACTTTCTCAAGGGCCTCCTGCATTATTCACTTTATCTAAAAGCACATACACAAAAAGGTGAACCAAGTAAAAGCCACACAGATATACAAAAGTACACCGAGAGACTCAAATAGCTTGGAGTTATATACAGGGTACATTTAAAATTCAAATTATTTGCATTATTTGAGAATGCGGCTTATAGGCTGCTTTTACTTTAGCAGCTGTTATTGTTTTGCTAATGATATTAAATTATTAAAGATCATCAAACTTTCATTTGTTACACAGAATGCAGGCATGACAACATCCAGTAAAAATCCAGATTTTTGCTCATCAGAATACTAAAAGATTCAAATCTTACTTTTTGTAGACTTCGTCTAATCATTTGTCATCATTTTCTTTTAAATAGCTGCCAATCTATCACATATTAATGCATATATCAAACAAGTTCAGTCCCTTTGGCCAAACTTTGAAAATGTCCCTTCAGTAATTAGTGCATTGGCAGTCAACATTCTGCACTCTTACATGTTTGGACTATTAGCTCATAATAGTTAATGTAACTGCTGTGAAAGTATCACTAATGAGACAGCTTACTGACTTGTGTGACTATTATATGACATATTAGCGCAACCATTCTCCCCATAATTGTCTCTTGTACACAGAAAGAGTTTTTTTTAATTAAAGTGGAGCAAAACACATACTGATCAAAGCTTGAAATAGTTATTTAAGTAGATATTGTCTGAATGGTCTGTTCACTACTACTGGTGCTTTAACTGAAGCCCAGAATGAAAACAGAATCAAGTGAAACACACAGCGTATTTCATGCTTAGAACAATATTTTAAGCCTTCAGTTTTATTCGAATGCATTTTGTACCTGATCAGGATAATGTCCTGGGGGTCACTGACCCACACTTGTTTTAAGGCTTTGGCTCGTGTTACAGCTCATGTGATTAGTTGTGGGTCAACAACCCTCAGGACCACCTCTAACGGGCCAACTGCACTAATGCCTGAGACTCTGCATCAGCTGAAGAAGCCTCTTAGAAGGTGAAAGGGAGGTGGACGGTCTTCATCGGCCAAAAATCTGTCCAGCTGTCTTTTTTTCAAGCACTCAAGAATAAAGAAAATTTAGAAAAACACCCAAAAGCCAGTACAAAGAAGAGACAGTTACTTATGTTTATTAAATGTATTGCAGACATGTATTGCATCAAAACAGACAGAAACTTTACTTTGTTCATTTTACAGTAGTAGCACCATTAAAGGTGTGCGTTTGAGCCTTTCATGCTTTGTTCCATTGTAATGAGGATGTGTTACCACGGTGAGGCAGTGCTGCCTCAGTCTTAATGATCTGACATCTGACACTCAACTACTTAGCAGCTGAAGTACAAAGGATCTCCCTGTTTTTGTTGGAAAGGTGGACAAATATAGCGAAGGTCATTTCTGACAATCTGAGGCTTATTAGGCCTCGAACAAAATGTGTCCTTGAATTATATAAATCACCAGATCATTTTCCTGCAAAGGTAAGATTACTGCAGATATTCTTTCCTGTAAAAGCTGTGCGTTGGAAACTATTATCACCAAAATGTACTTAAGAGTCAATTTGTTAAATCAGGCATGATTAGCCCTGACAACATTGGAGTTTATATATATATATATATATATATATATATATATATATATATATATATATATATATATATATATGTAGATATATATATAAACTTAATGAATGTTACTCTATTAAGGTATGAAATGTAATGAAATATTGCTCATTTGAGGGTAGTCTTACGCATGTCATACTCAAGGGTAGAATTCCAGCAAAACAAATGTCTGCATTACTGAAGTGGAGAACATATTTATATACTTATTTAAAAGCAACAAAAGAAATGTGTAGTGGTATATTCATTGCATATTATAATGCATATATAGGTGAATACTCTTATAACACACAAAATACATAATTTCACACAAAATTCGTAAAATTAATGCATGCTTAAATTCACAGTCATCTACGTTTTAGGCTGCAGAATAAAATACCTAAAACAAACAAACAAAAAAACCCTGTTACTTCCTGATTTCAGCAGAAGTTTTGTCTCTGAGAATTTCGGCAGAAATAACTCTGCCCTTCGACTAAAGCCAGTTCCCATTTATAACCTCAGCAGGGGAGTATAATGGTGCCATTATGTCAAAGTGAAAGTGATTCTCTTCCATGGACATCACCCGAATCCGAACATCACCCGAAGGACTGCAGCGTCATCGTTTCCATGACAACGGACGCTAAATTTTCCTTTAGGATGACGTATGGGAATACTTATGATGTTTGGGACTTACACTTTCACCTTTGCATATTAATGTCAGACTGTAAACTTTATATAGTTTGCCCCATTTAATTTGATTTTTTAAAATAAATTCTCTAATTTCATTTTTATTTTAAACATATAAAAACGTAACTCAAAATCAGGAAAATACCCATCCTTAATTACCTAACTGATTAAAAAAAATGTAAAAAGATGGCTTTTGTCTGTGATGAAGACCATCACAAATAAAGTTTTACGGAAAGAGACAAACGTAGGGGGCCGTGTCAGCTGTCAGTGGTCACGTGACCCGGAAAATGTGGGGCTTAATTCCTGTGTTGGACTGCTCCCAGCTGCTGCGCTTCTGCCCTTCGCAGTGCAAGCCCTTCGTCTTCCCTATCACGACCCCCGACCCTTGGGTGGACCCTCCTAAGCGCACCATGTCGGGTAAGAGACTGACTGACTCTCTCAGACGTTACACTGACATCGGAACCCGGTCGCACCGGACCGGACCGGAGCTGAGCTGCACGAACTGCATGCATCCTCCGAAATACCAACGCGTACTAGTCAAACTCTGGGGCTTTAGAGCGGCTGCAGCACCCGCTCCCACGCTCATGTGGTGCACAGAAGTTGCGATTTAGTGGTTTAAATGGTTGTGTAGTCATAGAGTTGCTTTGATGAGTTTCTGCAGAGGTTTGGACCAAAGTAAAGCTGGCGATGGTGAAAAGTAGCACATCCGGTCACAAGCGTCAAAATCGGAGTAGTTTTAAGCGATTAAAAAGGTACAAACGTACAAACAACTACGGATCTAACAAACCGTTGTTTTTTGTTTGTTTTTTTAAATTCACCTTTATTTCAGGCAACATTAGTCCATAAAAAAACAACCCAAAAACTTCAAGCAGACGAAACTATCACAAAATATGCAGACACTTGTTACAATGTTTAGAAAAGCTGGAGGCGTACCTTGTGTCACCACGTGTTATAACAGTCAAAGCTCTTACTGTTGAATTTATTGACTCATTTAAACGCCACATAAATTTGTACATATGCGTCAGTAAAGCATGAAAAAGATTCTTTAAAAGGTGAGACACCTGCAGTTTTTTCATTATTGCTGTACTGTAATTTTAAAGTAATTTTAAAACAATCGGTCTTCAAAGTTATGCTATTTTATATATACAAGCAGCATAAATATAAGGATATTGAATACTCAGACGTGAGGTGCTTAGACCAAAATATAGCCTTAAATACAATTACTACTGTAGTTGCTCCCTATCAGCTAACATCTTTAGTCTTACATGGATGTTTAACTCTAATTAGTATGCCCATAGCTGATAAGTACATCTGGATTTCACAGGGTGGGCATGTGGGAATTCCCTGTGTTACCTCACCCACAGTCATGATTTCATCATACAAACTGTAGTGAGTTGGATAAGCCTAGGACCAAGACTGAAAGCCAGCTGGTGGCATATTTACAGTACACAAATGTGAGTGGTTTTGGCATTTTATTTTTCACCAAAGGTTTGTACATCTACTTGTAGAGAAGCATGAGGCTGTATCCATGCACTGATCAAGTGATTAGTCTGTAACCAGAAAACTGAACAAGTTTTGATCTGCAAATCTGCTTTTTGCATTTTTAGATATATTTTTTCTTTTTCAGTGAAAATCAGTGTACGCAGCAAAATGTAATACTTGTTTAGAAGCCGTGTAAACCTTTTCAGTCTGTTTTTGATTGTTCTATGGCTTGCCCTCCCCTCTACTCAAACTGGTAACAATTTTCTCTACACTTTATCCCTCAGCGTCTTACGTGTGCTTTTATTTTTTTAGAAATACATTGTTAACTTCCTGTTTTTGTTCAATTAACTTCACTTTGTTTCTCAATGTGGACGTGCGCTGCTGTATGTAGGCTTGAAGTTGTCTCCTCCCCCTTCCTGTCAGTACACTAAAACATCTTTAGTGTCTCTCTGTGTGTTACTGTGAAAGTCTTAATGTGGCTAACAATTTAATATGGAACATATACTTATATAATTACTATTATAATGTGTGTACAACACTGTAACACTAACAGTTACTTATGTATGCAGTTGTCTGCTTCCAGTACAGGTTACTCATGAAACAAGCAACTGCAACTCAAAGGTTTGGGATCACATGTTCTTTAAAAGAAAGCCATACTTGTTTTCATCTAATATAATCATTGCACATTGATTGCAACAGTTCTGATTAGTTTATATCAAATAAAGACAAATGTGATTTTCGTAAACAAAGGAGGCTTTTGAGCAGACTTCACATTTTGAACTGGGTAATCATCATTCTTCACATCATACCTAGAGGTCACGAGGCTTCATGTAGCCACGTTTAACCCTGTGAGAATGCAACACATGCTTCCTGTTCTGCCCTGTAGGTGAGAGAAGCCTTTCTTGTACGCTGAAACAGTCCGCTTAGAATTCCTTGAATAAGATCTTAGCAACTGTACAACACAGCCACGTGGGTCAGGTTTCTCAGAAGCCCCCCGACAGCTCATACGTTCAGCTTGATAAATGCTCTCAGCTGGCTCCAGGCCTGCTTTCCCTCAACATTGCTTGCCCCCTGTGGTTGCTAATTTATGCTCTGGGGACTCATCATACGCTGACCTTTGCATAACTGGTTTTAGGATGAATAAAATTTGATAAAATGAATTGTATTGATGCAGGAGATTACGGTAATTGCAGAAGGGGATCATGAGGCTTCAATTGATGTCTGCTTTAGAGGAAAAGTGGAAGCGGGGCCACGGGTTTAGTTGGTTTTACTCAAAATTAGTAATACTGCTTCTATTAGCAGTAATATTTTTATATACATTTATGTAAATGTGTTGGTGAAAAGGCCTTCACTAGAAAAGAAAAGAGAATCTTAAGAAAATAAAGCGAAATGAAATGCAGTCTGCAATGATAATTCACCTCTTACTTAATTTAATACAGAGCTGAATGAAAAGACCTGTGGGACCTGCTGTTGACACCTTTAGGTGTAAAATAAAATGCACTTTTTCCAGTCTTTTTGCAGAAAGATGGTATTTAAGACATTTGTATTTAAAGCTGTCGGAATGTATAAATGTTTTTAGCCTGTGACAGAAAGACACATGAAGTTATGGCAGTAATGTTATGATGCATTATTCTTCTGGCTCAGTGTGTGAATGTGTGTGTTTCTGCAAACAGACCAAGCTTTTGTGACACTGGCCACAAATGACAGCTATGCAAAGGGAGCGATGGTCCTCGGCCAGTCGTTACGAAGCCACAACACAACCAGGAAGCTGGTCGCTCTCGTGGGGCCACATGTTGCAGAACCTTGCAGGTAACAGCATCAGCTGTTTAGCCATTACCGGAGGATAAGAGGTGACATACATGCTGATGTAAATCATACCGTCTGCTTTATAGAGATGTGCTGCGCTCCATTTTTGATGAGGTGCATGTGGTGGACGTGATGGATTCAGGCGATTCAGCTCATCTGGCCTTGATGAAGCGTCCGGACCTGGGGGTGACGTTCACCAAACTGCACTGCTGGACGCTCACGCAGTACAGCAAGTGTGTGTTCATGGACGCTGACACACTGGTGAGAAAGAGATCTGTTAACAGCACAAAGACCACACAGCATTGGCTCTTTTTTTGTAGCGATGTAAAGACACAGTGGACATCTAAAATACTTTCCTTCTCAAACCTCTCCCGTTTTCATGAATGATTCTTAATACATCTATATTTATGCATTCAGGTGCTGTCCAACATAGATGAACTCTTTGAGAGAGAGGAGTTATCTGCTGCTCCAGATCCTGGTTGGCCAGATTGTTTCAACTCTGGGGTATTTGTCTTCAGACCATCCAATGAGACCCACGAGAAGCTCATCACATTCTGTGGTGAAAATGGCAGCTTTGATGGCAAGTGAATCTGTGTAAATAGATCCAAACATAATATCGTCTACAGTGAAAAGTAAGGGCCAGCTGTGGTCCTTCTTGTCTTATCGTGCTTAAACTCTAACAGCTAAACTGCAGATAAAACGTTTACAATTTCCATTATTTAACCTGCTCAGTAAAGGTGATGAGAGCTATTTCCTCATTGCTGTAGTTATATGCTCATCAAGCAAAAGGAAGGCATTCCTGAAGTAAATCTCTGGGAATCATGAATATCTGTTTAAATCACTGCTGCAATATATCGAGTAGCTGTTAACAACTTATATGGTTGAGATCACTGTTCCTGGCAGCATGATGGAGAAAAATATTTATATTTTTCAGTAAAAAGTGGTTTCCAAATGTCTTCTTAGTGGCCTTGTAGGCAGCCTTTTGTGGGAATGGCTGGTGGTATTTAGTGTGAACACTAAACACTCTCATCTCTTGAAAGTAATAGGAACTCAGATAATCTGTCCACAGAATGACTCGTTGCAGAGGGTTTCTTTGAATAAACAAGTTTGAGTATCTGAATAAACTGTGCTTTCTTTTAAAAGCCCTGGTTATATTTGGACAGTGCACGCATGAACGTGATGGAAAATGGCACCAGAATAAGTGTTTTTGTTAACCTTTTTACTTTTATTTTACTATGTCGTTTCAGGAAGTCCCATATCAAAATCAATGATTTAGCTAAGGTAGCAACCAAAGCAATTCCCAAATCAATTAAAAACAAAAAGAAATCAAGTGGACGAAAGATCAAAGCTACTTCTATGATCAGAATTGAGTCTGTGACTCAGTAAATAGCTAAATCATAGAAATCTAAAAAAGCTTTTGCCATATGTTGTTACTCATTGTATCTTCCCACAGCGTTGTAGCACACCCTTTCAGCTTCTATTTTTACATGTCAGATAGGACACAGCCTGTGGGAATGTACAGAATGCAATGGTGGTGGGTATTCTTGTAACTACCATAGTGTGTGTGTGTGTGTGTGTGTGTGTGGATTACAGCAGTGAGAGAAGAGCGGTCAGATGAGGTGAAAATGCCAGAAACTGAAGAACATCTTTATCCTTTATTAGAAAGACACTAAATTAAAAGCGTCAAATGCTCTTTTCAAGTAATTTGTCTGCTATCACTAATATAAAGACTATTGTGTATTTTTGGCTACCTCTCATTGTGTTCCGTTATATCGTGAAGTGTATTTGATAATACTTGTCTGCTTGTCTTTGTCTTCAGGTGGGGATCAGGGAGTTCTCAACAGTTACTTTAACACCTGGGCGACGGCAGATATTTCCAAACACCTCCCCTTTATCTACAACCTCAGCAGCATTGCCATCTACTCCTACCTACCAGCTTTCAAACAGTTAGTATGCAAGCACATGCGCACAGTTCCTCTTTGAAAACTGCAGAAACTAGTGGATGTGAACATGTGAGGAAATACTCAATGCACTCATTATGTGGTTAAGGTGACATAACTTCCTCAAGGTCAGTTCAAAGGTCTTGTGTTTGTGTGTGTGTCAGTGGTTGGGGGTTAAATTACAAGAAGCCACTGAAACAGATCGCTAGTTTTACCAAAACCTGGCTCGAATAAGAGGAACTAGAGCAGCTATATATGCCGTTTCATTTAAATCCTTTTGGAGGAGATCGGTGGATGTAGTAAATGGCCTGTATTTGTATAGCGCTTTACTAGTCCTTAAGGACCCCAAAGCGCTTTACACAATCAGTCATCCACCCATTCACACATTGTAGCCACAGCCACCCTGGGGCGCACTGACAGAGGCGAGGCTGCCGGACACTGGCGCCACCGGGCCCTCTGACCACCACCAGTAGGCAACAGGTGAAGTGTCTTGCCCAAGGACACAACGACCGAGACTGTCCAAGCTGGGGCTCGAACCGGCAACCTTCCGATTACAAGGCGAACTCCCAACTCTTGGGACAAATGACACAAAGCTGCATGTGTGTCATGCAGCTTTTTAAGTACACGCTTTAGAATCCATTGGTCATTCTTTGATCAGCAGTCACATTATCAATAAACAACTAGTTCTATTAGCAGCCATAGATGTCCTAACACGACATAACTCCATCATGCTGGTTTGAATCTTGGGGTAAACCCTCTCATTGCTTGATATTTCTCCTGTTTTCATCCAAGTAATTTTCTCCTCTTCTAGAGTTTCCACTATCAGTAGATTACAATAATGTTTTTTTTTACTTTTAAGGTCCCTGTTGAGAGTTTACATGAACAGCTAACTGTCAGTCTGTTGCTTAATGACTTTTAAACTAGTGAAAATAATTAGGGACATTTTTCTTTTGAATTTAAGAAAAGTGAATTAAGATCACCCTTAAGTCACTTCTTCATTGCTTCATTTCAAAACCACTGTTGAAGCAATACACAGAAGCAAAGCTGTGTTCATGTCCAAATAGTTAGAAAGTAAGAAAGAGAAAGAAATGGAGGTTGACTCAAACTGGTTTGCAGTATGACTAAACTGGATCATTCCCACTTTTAAGAAATCTTACTGGAGTTCACAAATTCTTTGGACAAAAGTACAGTGATAATTTTAATTCAGCCCTTCAAAATAAACGTCTTCTTCTTGTCCTCCTTCTTTGTCAGCAAAGCCACAGTTTCTATGTTCACCACATCTTATCCCTAGCATCCTCTTCTCCCACACCAATTCTCTGCATGTCCTCCTTCACTATATCCATTAACTCCTTTTTAGATTTTCCTCTCTACCTCCTGCATTGCAGCTCCATATCCATCATCCTTTGTCCAGTATAGCCACTATCCCTCGTCTGCACATGCCTCTCTAATTTTGAGCTGTTCCTCTGATCTGTAATCTTGTGCATTCTGGTCATTTCCAGAATTGACAGGAAATAATCTCATGCTGTAAACTGTAGTTTGTGTGTTGCAAATTTGGTGCAACATTCTAATTTGGACATAGGTGTGAATGTGAGTGTCAACGGTTGTCTTTCTGTGCTAGACTACTGATCTCTCACAACACTCCATCCCAACTGGGATAGTCTCCAGCACTCCCAAGAATAAGTGGAAGAGAATGGATGGATGGATGAAGTGTTTAGAGCCCTCTCGCTGCATGTTTCTCTCGCTCTCCTTTCCCCCTCTCACGGTCTTCTGTTTGTTTGCAAAGGTACGGCCAAGGCGCAAAGGTGGTGCACTTCCTGGGCAAAGTGAAACCGTGGAACTACTCCTACGATCCTCAGAGCGGCGAGGTCAAAGGTCAGTCCTCACCTGACCCCTGCGTGCTGCACCCTGACTATCTGCTGATGTGGTGGCAGGTGTACACCAAATCTGTGCTGCCTTTACTGCAGAAGGCCTACGGAGACACTCCCTTCCTCAGCGGCTTTATAGAGCAGAACGATGAGGTATGTTAACGGTTTGTGGGTCTCGGGTGTGGCTGGTGGGAATGTGATGAAACATTAATGACTATGAATGTATGTGATTTTAGGTGTTGTAGCATGTTGCATAATCAGCATTTCCTGACTGTTTTGAAACTTCTAATTGCATAGCAACTCTTCTTTATATTGCACATATCTTTTAAGTGTGAAATTCCGTCATGTTGAGCAATTACCAAATCTTTAAATTGTTTCAATTTCTTGTAAAGCTGCATTTAAAACGCCAGGTTTAGTCATAATAGTGATAGTAAATAAGAGCTGATTGGTTCCACATTCCTCAGCACCAGACGATGTCTGTCGCTACTGATTTCGTCATTCCTCTCAGCAGTGCCACAACTGCATGAATAGCTTACTGTCATCAGTGAGCCGTGCTGGGACCTTCAACTGTTTAACACAGAATAGCAGGAAGTTGTCGTGCAGTCTGTAAGTCACAGCACTGTAGTGAAATAGCTCTGTCACAAAGGAACGCTGCCAAAAGCCAGTGGCTTTGCCCTGAAACTGTGCCATGTTGTCTCACACTTACATGTTTATACAGACAAGCAGGAGGAGAAAGGGAATTTTCCATTTGCTATGACTAACTTTTTAAGACTATAGTGGTGTAGTTCTTTAGATCTGGACTTAGATCTGTTTTATTTAAAGAAGTCCAGATGCTTTTCTTTGCAAGCTCCTTTGACTACAATGACCTGGATGACTGAGAACCTTCACAGACATCTGTTTTATTTCACGTTTTTATAGAAGACTTTAAATGATGAGTAGAAATTCGACGCAATTTTTGATCCAGCTGCATTAATGACAGTATCAAGAAATCTCACTAAAAAAGTGATTAGAATGCATGTTTAAAGTTTGATATTTGAAGATTTTTCTCTTCATACTCATAATTGTATATCTATGAGTATGATAGTCTGAAAGGATTATGATGTGTAAAAAACACAAACAAACAAAAAAACTAAATTAAGGGGAATAAACTGATTGGAGACTGTTGTGAATCAGGAAACAACTTCTGGTATTAAAATATTTGATTAAGTTATAAATTCTACCTGATTCTTCCACCTGATACAGTTTATTAAGTGCACATCCAGCATCTAGAACTGTTTATTTTTATAGTGTTATGATAAATTATCTCAGAAAATAGTACTACTCTTATCTCCTGCAAAATGTCTCGTTTATATTTTTACTGTCCTTAAGAAATGCCTGCACGTACCGAACGTGTCTCAAGGCCAGAAAAGAGCAAATTCCTCTGTGCGGTAATTCCAGCGGAGCATGGCCGGGCTTGAGGAAAGCAGTCCTTATAAAGTATTGCTCTAGTTTCACTTGATGATTCATTCATTCACTCTCCATGTCATGCAGGGTAAGCTTCACGGGCATGTAAGAGAGGAGTCGGTGTCCTCTCCTCCTTCTGTGCCTCAGAAGATTTCATCGTCGGAGCGGAAGCAGCGTTGGGAAGCGGGCCAGATCGACTACATGGGTGACGACTCGTTTGCCAACATCGAGGAAAAACTTAACTCTTTCCTAAAGTAGTGGGCAACCGAGGGAGCGTGACGGACACCGGTTGAAGCTCTGTGAGGTTGGGTGGGGGTGGAAGGTGGGAGTGTAAACCGCCACTCAGTGAATCACAGGGGCTTGATTGGCAGGCGACTGGATGAATGCTTCTGAGCAAATTTCGGTCTCCACCTCTGCATCCTGAGAGGGTTAAGTGTGACAAAAACAAAATTCCCATGCACTCCACCTTCCACTTTTTTTTCCTCTTAAAGGAAAAATTGGACATTTTAGGATAAATTACTTTCTTGCTGAGAGTTAGGGGAGAAGATTCACATGGTTTTATAGTAAGTGTGAAGCTATAGCAGCAGCTGACCAACTAACTCCCTTAGCACAGATCACACGTTATTAAGTGCTGTGTATATTCTGAGATGTAATTTAGTTGCATAGCTAACGGTACAAAAAATATGTAGAGAGAGATATTTTAAAGAATCCTAGAGATGTGTCTTGTCTATCTGGAGTATTACAGTATAGTAGTATAATGGAGAATTTGTTATGTCAAAAAAACAAAGCTAAATCCAGTATTTTCACTGATCCCTTACATTACAATGAAAGACAGAGGTTGTGGATCTCAGCTTCACCCCATGCAAACATTTTAAAAGTCTGGGTAGAGACTGAACATGTATTAATTTGTATAAACTATCTTTGGAGATGCTTTTTACAACTGAAATAAAAAAAAAATTAAATTAAATTTTAACTTTCTTTTCCATCCTATTTACCTGCCCAAGGTTATGTGACCCAATCGCCAAGTGATGTATCAAGGTCACAAATATTGAGTGGAAGCTGCTAGTCTGTGTCCAAAGTAAACAAAGACTAGCGATTGATTAGAAACTCTCTACAAAAGCAGAAGTGTAAAGAAACAACGGTTCTGTTTTATAACCTGTAACGTATCAATTTTCTTGGCCAAGCACCTTGAGCCACATATATACATAAACTCTGATTTTTATTTTTTCTTTAGTGTTCACTGATGAATTTTATGATGAGAAAATGAACTGCAATCGATGGACCTCCAGGTGCTGGTTGGTCAGTTGTGCTCTGGCTGTTTCTCCAGCTCGAGTCTTCGTGCTAAGCGAGGTTATCCAGCTGTGTGGAGCAAATCCTCTCACCAAACTCTCGACAAGAAAGAAAAAAACTGTAGCTACCTCCTAAAATGTCTGTTCCTTTTAAGTGCACCTGTTGAAAACGGACTCGCAGTTCCGAGTCTTCCTGATCTTTGGAAAATCTGAGCAGCTCAGCAGAAATGCAGACGCTTCAGGATTTTTCCGTCTATCCTACCGGCAATAAACCTCTATGTCTAAACCACTTTAAAGCAGATATGCAGACAGTTATTAAAATCCCGCTTTACATGACAGTTCACCTCACTGGAGTGCACAGATGAGCGTTCCTGTCTGTGCCTCTGACACTCACCAGCTCCCTGTGACTTCAGCTTTGTGTTGTCTGGTATCGTATTAGAGCAAGACGTGTTGTGTTGTATTTGCATGGCACAGAGTTAAAACATGGATCAGTAATGAGGTGCTTCCACCCACATCTTCTGTTAACAGTCAGGTTTGTCTTGTGTTTTCATGGGATTGAACCATAGCACACTCGTCAGACATCTGTTACCGTCCATCCGTCTCCTGCATGTACGTCCCTGTCAAACTTGCATCAGTGCGTCTGTGCCATTAACTGGCTTCCTTTCTGTAGTGTAACCAGCTGCCTTATTGCTGTTCACTGTTTACAAAACCTCACTTACTGTAACTGCTGCTAGTAGCACAACAGATTGAACGTTGACTCCGTCCCTTGCTGTTGCCAATACCCTCTTTGCTTCAATCCTGCCGAGTGCCCCTCAAAACTGTTACCCACAGCTGTTAAGTAAAACACTCCTAAAACAAGCTGGCAAGGTTAAGGGAGAAGTCCATATGTAGCTTTCTGGGTTGCAATTGTAGTGACGCGAGTTAGTGCACATCTGTCCTGTTTCCTAGCTGTTAGCTGTACATCCCTCTGAAAACTCAAATAAAAAAAACAAAAAAAACCACCTTTAATCCACCTCGTGTTGTTTAATTTTTACTGTACTTGTTGTTGGATGTAGTGCTGCAACTGTGCTATTTGATTTCTGTCAAACATCAAGGCTGTGGAGAATCAAGTGTAAACAGCCAAAATGTCTGGTTTTATATTGACTAAGAGATTTGGAAACTATTTAAAGCTACATTTTATTTTGGAAACTAATCCATTTTAGAGGTTGGTTAGATGGTTCAGACGTTTACTGAACATGCTGCCATCATTTATTCTACTTTTCCTTTACGTGGTGTGACAACAGATTTTTTTCTTCATTTAAGTTTTCATTTAACATCTGGAAGCTGTTGTATTTACAGTTATATATAGCAGATACAGATGTACTACATCAGTCATGTGCATTTCTTTAATTTTAGAGTTATAAAAAAAAACTCAAAACACTCTCACAACTGTTCAGTTTTGTATGGGGAAAACTGAAAAGTTAAAACTGTTACAAGGTAGTTAGGTTTGTCCAACCTTCACCTCCTTTAATTATTAACCTTAATCTTTTTATCAGCCGCTTCCAGTAATCAGCACAGTATTGGCTTGTTAAAACATGTAAATCAAGAGTAGCAGTTGCTAAACATCACAGCTGAATAATAAGAATGCTTGCCAAGTGGTACGTCCTGCACCTTTGTATCAAAATGGTGACTTAAAAACCGTTGAGCACATTTATCATCAACAGAAACTATGCCTGACCATGACGAACGAATACACAATAACTGATGGTTACGGTTCAAATGCAAATCGTTGTTTGTAACTCGTTAACGCTTCAGTTCAAGTCCAGTACCAGACGTCTACAGCTCCATCAGAGCTACGATGTCATCGATGCGAGATGTCTTCCTGTCAGTGTTGGTGGATCCGAATGCCTTCTCCATCAGGTCCTGTTTCTTCCTCTGGATCTTCACCATATTCTCCTCCACTGAATCCTTCACAATGAACTGCAGCAAAAAAACACAAACATGGTAACATGATTAGTTCTCTAGTAATCTAGCATCTTTTTTTAAATTTAAAAATAAACAAAAATCACCAATTAGAAAAAAGCAAAATATGTCTTTCCAATACTATAAATAGTGAGAGCCAAATTACTGACCTTAGTGACTACAACTTTCCTTTTCTGGCCCAAACGGTGGCAGCGATCAATGCACTGCTCTTCAGTAGCTGGGTTCCATGCCTAAGACACAAACACAGAGAGAGAGAGTTCACGGTAACTGAAAATATGCAATATTTATTCCTGAAAACCTTCTATGACAAGATAGATTTCGAGATTTCATTCTTAGAGATCGTCTTTGTCATCCTTGTGCACAAACATCTAACGGGATGTAACGAATGCTGAGTAGTGGTGCACTCTGATGCCATTTTGACTTGTCATGCAACCCCCATGACATTGCTAGCTACATTGGTGCAACCAATGCAGCTTGCTGGGCTAGGCTGGAGGCACAAATGTGCAAGTAGGTCAGCCTGTGAAACATTAATGCAGCCACAGGGATTCCCTGCTGCAACAGCTGAAAAAGATCAGATGTTCTGCAGAAAATCTACCATCACTTTATTTCAGTTAACTAATGATTTTTTTAAGCAGCAGAACTGAATAAACTTCAGTGAGTCAAGCATCCATCCGGTGTGAATATAGATGATTGTGGCACAGTGTTGGCATCTGCACAAGCAATGACCAGTGAGCATTACCTCAACATTATCCTTAGGTGGTAAAGCAAGCCAGATCCTAATGCATACCAGTTCTATCAGTTTAGTTATGAGATAAGAGCCCAAGTCCCGACCTAGTCACACAGCCATGTATGGCATTTGTGTTGTTTTCTTTTTTCCTTTCATTTTTTTAATGATTAAAAAAAGATTAACAAACTTTATTTAATGTTCAGAGACCTGTTCCTCGCCTATTCCAGTCAGTCTACCTCCACTACATACACCAAACAAAATCTCAATCTTTGATAACATGATTCCTAGATGTTGTCAATTTGTTACATAACTTAGTCTTTGGCCACCAACCTAAGTATGCTGTCTCATGCATATAACCATGTGGTTGAATGTCTGCTTCCACCAGGCTTTGTACTTACGGGGTCCATGAGAAAAACGTGAGAGGCAGCGGTCAAGTTAAGCCCCACTCCTCCGGCTTTGAGTGACAGGAGCATGATGGTAGGGCTGTCGGCCGCTGAGCTCTGAAACTCCTGGATGACTTGAGTCCTTTTCTTCTGGGTCATGGTGCCGTCCAAACGCACAAAACTGAAGCCATGCTCTCTGGTGAGGAGGAAACACTTCCATGATGACCAATCAAATAAAATATTTAATACAATCAATTACATTTACACCACAGTCTGTATGTTTTCAGTGCTAGTTTCTGTCTTGTAGCAGATAAATCAATAGGCTTTAAAGCAATCATTAATAATAGTAAAGGTAAATAAAAAACGATGACTGAAATGATTAGCCAATTTTACTGAAATAGAAGACACATTTAGAGCTTCCTTCATAAATTTTATTTATTGCACTGTATTTTTCCCTGGTCATCAAAGCCAGAGCTGCTCCTACTCCTTTTTGTTTTGGCTGCTCCCTTTAGGGGTCGCCACAGCAGATCATCTGCCTCATTTTCATCCTACCCCAGCATCCTCTTCTGTCACACCAACCAACCACCACCAACTTCCTTTTTTCTTCCTGCTTCCATATCCATCATCCTTTGTTTAATCCCTCCACTAAGCTACATGTCCAAAGTATCTGAACTGTACTTCTCTAACTTTGTCTCCAAACTGCTCTCATAGAACCATTTCTTGTTCATTATGGTCACTGCCAATGAAAATCTTGGCATTTTTAGCTCAGCCTACTGCTTTTTGTTAGTACCAATGTCTCCAAACCATACATTAAAGCATGTCTCACTACTGTTTTCACTCTTACACTCTCTTATGTGCAGTCATTGATGTGGAGGGTTGATCCCAGGTATTTAAACTAATCCATCTTTACTACCTCTGCTCCTTGCATCTTCACCATTCCTCCAGCCTCCCTCTAATACGAGAATACGAACATGTATTCTGTTTTGCTTCCACTGACTTTCAATCCACCAGCTACCTGCTCTCACTTAAGATCCCAATGTCCAAACATCATAGTCCACGGATACTCCCGCCTGATCTCATCTGTCAACCTGCTCATCACCAAACAAACAAGATTGGGCTCAGTGCTGATCCCTGATGTAAGCCCCTCTCCAACATAATCCCATCTGTCACTCATACTGCATACGTCACCACTGTCTTGCCGTCCTCCATCAAAGCCACAGCAATCACTGCAAATCCTGAATCTATGATCTTAGTGTTGTTTACCTGAGTGGAGTCTCCAGGATGGTGAGGAAGCGTGTAAACTGAGAGATGACCAAACACTTTATGCTGCTGTCTTTAGATCGCAACCTGAGCAGATTTCCCATGAGTGCTTGCACCTGCAAACACACAGATTTTCACACAGCACAGAACAAACCCATTTTCCACTCCTGCCAAATCAAAACCGTGGAGCTACCTGCTTGCTTTAAGTTTTTGGCACCACCTCAGCTAAAGTTGTGAAAGAGAACTAATCTGCTCTATTATATACAAAATATCAGACCACTGATTGCTTAGAGATTAGCAGTCACTTGAGTCTCCATGTGTGCACCCTGGGCTTAATGACACAAGGTGTGATGAACAACCACCTGCTGAGAATCAGAAAAACCTTAACCTTGGTTATATTCCAGTGTTTGTGTTCATGTTCTGTTTGATATAAAAGTACCCAGTACCAAAAGCAAGCGAAGACTAGCTGAAGCTTTACCACGTGTTGAAAATTAAGCTTAAGGGATGGCTCCTGTTTTAGGGTCTACTGAGTGCGTTTGTTATTTTCTCCTACTTAATTTGAGTGAAGTGAGTACCTTTGAGCTTGTCCTCCACCTCTCAGGCTTTGTAATATTCTCTTCTTCCATTTCCTCTTGTGGAAACTCCACCAGTTCACTGGTCTTGATTTCACCTCGACACAGAGGACAGTGCGCCACCTCCTGTGCCAACATATGGAGCATCAGCAAAGAGAGAAATATGAATTTAAATTAAACTCAATATGTATTTGTTTTATGTAGAATGACAGCTAATTTACAAATGCCTGATGCACATATACCTGTCCTGAAGTGCTGATGACCTGTGCGATGCATGGCCGGCAGTATACGTGGGCGCAGTGTGTAATGACGGGCAGACGGACCGAGTCCAGACACACGGAGCACTCCTCATCAGAGCCGCTGGCCAGCACCAACCGCAGCTTTTCTATGAGACGCTCCCGCAGCTCTGCTGGTGTTGCTGCAGCACCTAAAGCCAGAAAGTGATGAGGAGGGAAAGAAATAATCAAACAAAGTAATTGGAAAAAGGAGAAACATTTCTAATGTTTGTATTAATACAAGTACTTGTTTGACTGATTATCTCAGAACAGGTAGTGTTAAGAAAAAGGTTTTACCAGCAAAGTCAACTGTTTGCCTAAAGTGTCTTTATATTTGAACTCAACACGTTAGAGCTCAAGATAGCAACAGAACAAAGTAAAAAACATTATCAAGCAAAAAACAACAAAATCCCCACTAATGAGTTTCCTCATTGATAAGGTTGATCATCGAGTGTTTTCAAAAGTTTTGATCTCGTTAATCCACAAATTTCAGATTTTACCTAAATCTGAGGACATCTTTGCCAGCAGGTCAGGGTGGCAGCAGTGCTGACGGAGCCTCATGAGAATGGCAAGCACATCAGCATAATTCCTCAAGACTGTACCTTCAGCTACATATCTGCAAAAATGAACGTAAAATCGTATTTTATTATAACATTTGACATGAATGGATGAATCAAGAGTCACATGTCCCGTCAATCTCACACAGGTACTTTCTGTCTTAGCAAAAACACTCGTCACTCGCAAGCATGCTTGCGCAAGTACACTGACACGCTCCACACGTACCTGCCAATGGTGTTTTTTCCTTCAGTGCGTGCCAACTCGTACTCCTCCCTCTCTGGTTGGCTGAGCTCTACCTGCTCCACGTAGACTTTCTTCTCAGGCAGTGACACCAGAGGCCGCCCGTTCACCTCACTGTTTTTGGTCCGTCTCAGGGTGATGCACTTCACTAGTGTCTGAAGGTGTCTGCACACAGTAGCAAGTATCACAGACTAATACTGTAAGGTGTCTGATTATTAATAGTACTTTATAATAAATTCTTTAAAAAAAAAAAACTTTTATCATACCCTCACACAAAATGCGGGGCATGATCTGCGGTGCCACTGCAGGGGAGGCGGCGCACCTGCATGGCAACCGCAATTACGCCTAGCCGGCTTAAAGTCTGTGCTGACTGAGTGTTGTTGGTATATGTCCAGCAGTGAGCTGCAGAGCTATAGTAAAAGTATGCTGAAAAGCATGAACGAGTGGTCAGGTCTGTAGTGGATCTTTCACAGTAACGTGAAAGTGATTCTGGCAAAGTGATTTTGATTAAAAACTTGGATACGAGGCTCTCTGTACAAGAGATTAGACCCTGGAGCTTTAAGCTTTTGTTTGGACAAAGAAAAACTTTAAAAGTCAAGAAATGCAACAATGAGCAAGGAGTAGGGAACACAAACAATATTAAAATTAAAGTAAGGAGACACAAGCAAAGCAAATAGGCTTTAAACAGAAAGATTATTGCTACTCTTAAGTGAATGGCACCCTCTGCAGGATTGATGATGCGGTGCTGCAGTCTAGAAGTTAAAGGATCTCTGAGCACTCACTGCAGGCCGGCCCTGTCTCCTTGTGTAACGGGTCTCTGGATCACTCTGTTCCACCACTCTCTCGTATCAAAGGGCTTCAGACCCAGGAAGGCCACCAGCATCCACAGATCCCTCACACTGTTCTGGATGGGAGTACCTGAAGAGAAGGAGGAAGAGGAATGAGTGTGCTTGTTTACTACATATTCAAAAAACATAATAGCGTACTGTGATGTCGTCGAGGATTTGTTTATTTAGGTATTTACAGTTGTGGTATTAAGATCTATCAAACCAATATCATCTGTGATGTAACAGAAATTACCATAATTTCTGTTATTTTCATTCTGTAGATGAAGACGCTAATGAAACAGCACAGAATGGTCACAATTATGGTATTAGTTTAGAGCTGTCTACCGTGCCAGTCTACAAAAATACACATTAAAATAAATGCATTGCAAATAAATGCAAGTAGACACTTTAAAAACTGGTCTAACAAAGTTTATATTTTTTATGAGTCTGAAACAGTTCATCTTCAAATGTTATACCTATAACAAATTTACAGAAAATATTAAATATTTTAAAACTTGTATCTCCTTGAGTTTCATTTCAGACTTTTAAATGACCAGTAGAAACCCTGCCATACCATCGCTGTCATCTATTGAAATCTGTGTGTGTGTATTTAGACATGGGATACCTGAAAGAATCCAGCGTCTCTGAGCTTTCAGGTCAAGTACAGCTTTACTCATCTGTGCATTTGGGTTTCTTATGATGTGTCCCTCATCTAGCACAACCCTCAGCCAGCTGATCCCATGGAGGGGACTCTTATTCTGAAAGGAAATCATTATAGTACATTAGGGATCTGCTAAGAGAAAAATCCAGTCCAGTTACTTATGAATTATTTTTCTGGATTATCTTCAGTTTTAATTTGTGTGAATATTTCAGTCCACACTGCAACACATTTGTGTATATACTCACCCCAAAATCAGAAGAGAGGACATTGTACGTGGTGATCACTACATCCTGAGAGGACAGAAACTTTTTACTCCTGTTTCTCTCTGGACCGTAATACAAATACACATTCAGCTTCACATTAGGGTCCACATGCTGCTCAAACTGGTCCTGCATAAAAGAAGAGAGGAAAATGATGAAAAAAAAACTACACATTGCTTAACTTTAATTGTAGCCAATTGTTATGGCATGCAAAAATACAGTTCTTTCAAAGTGTGCCTTCTTACCAGCCAGTTACTGAGCACAGAGAGGGGGCAGATGATGAGAGTTGTTCTTGCTTTTAAGTCATCTGTGCTTTCAGCGATGGAGGATTCAGCACCTGCACATTAAAAAAAAAAGAAGCCCAAATCAAATATTAAATGACTGTCCAAGTTCTATTTCTTTAAACAGAAATATAAACATAAAACACTCAATAAAAATGCACTGTTGGAACTCACTCTGAGTGAGACTGGACTTCTTGTCGGTTTTCTTCTTCTTTGAGCCTGTGCCAGATGTTGAGCCACTCAGAGCTGCAGCAAAGTCCAGATCCTCAAACAACACCGATCCCTCTGCACCAAGAGCATACAAGTCAATAATTTTACTCACAGGAAATGATTATTAAGAGTGTTTAGAAGCAAAACAAGAAATCAGTTCAGTGCAATCATGCATCTACTTTCTCATCAGTAAATGGACTGGTTCTTTTAAAGCATTTCTCTACTCTATCCGAGCACTCACAGTTATACAACATGCCTCATTCACCCATTCATTCTACCCAAGTTCTTTCTATCGTACATTCACACACACAGTTCTACAGGTTAGTGTTATACCTTTGCTTGGTTTTCTCTTGGTTGCTTTCATCTTCTCTTTGCTCTTACCTGTGCACAGGTCAGGTTAAGGTTAAGTCAGGTTAAAAATGCAAGTAAGTCACAAATGCACAAACAAAAGTTTTAAAATAAACACGTGGAGATGACAATTCTTACTTTTCTCTGACTTATCTGCTGCCTTCACTGCATGTGGTTCATCAACACAGATCACCTCCTCCTGGGTACTGATTCACACAGGGGAATTGGGTCATGAGCTAACACAGAATATAATAGTGCAGAAAATAGATTCCCAATTCCAAAAAGGTTGTGACACTGTGTAAAATGTATATAAAAACAGAATGCAATGACTTGCAAATCTCTGGAAAAGCAAGTGGTACTAAAAAGAAAGCTGGGGGAATATTTAGCAGCTAATTATGTTAATTAGCAAAACATCAGTAACATGACTGGGCATAAAAAGAGCATCTTAGGGAGGCAGAGGGTCACCAATCTGCAAAAACTGTCTACAAATTGTGGAACAACTTCAAAATAGTGTTCCTCAATGCAAAATTGTGAAGACTTTAAATACCTTACTATCTGCAGTACATAATATCATCAAAAAATTCAGAGAATCTGGAGAAATCTCTGTGCACAGGCTAAAAATCGTTATTGAAGTCTGTGATCTTTGGGTCCTCAGCTGGCACTGCATTAAAACAGACATTATTTTGCCACTAAAATCAATGCATGGACTTGGGTAAGATTTAGTGCCTGTGGAATTGGAAGCGTGCACATTGGGAAAGGCATCATTAATTTGAAAGGTGTATGGATGTTTACAGTTTTGTAGAGGGGATGCTCCACAGTGGTAAACATGGCGCTGTCCCACTGTCCCAGTTTATTTTTGAGACATGTATTTTACACTGAGTCCCAACTTTTTTGGAATTGAGGTTGTATAATTTGAGTGGAATGTACATCAATAATACACTCACAGGTTAGAACCACTTGATGTGCCACTCACTCCAGCTCCACCTGCACTGCTGCCTCCTGAAGCAAACACACCACATGTTTTATTTAATTTCAACAAAATCATAAAATGTGTTGAAAGTTTTCAGTACCTTCCAGTGTCAGGGCCATTTGTGACATCGTTTTAGCTTTAATGGGTGAAACCTTCTCAACCTGCACACATATAAACACACATTTTGTAATCGGTGAAAACAAATTACTCATGAAGCATATTGCCTAAAAAGACTGCAACACACGCCTACTTACACATTTCTCCACAGGCAGCAGCTTTCCTTTGTGAAAATTGGTGAGAATCAGTGCAATTACAGTCAGAGTTTTACCCTAAAAGAAAGGAAACAGTGCAATATACGCTGACTGTGGATGCTGTTAGAATATGATCACGTGATGTGTGCAGTTAAATATGTGTATCTGTGTGTCACCTACCAGCCCCATGTCATCTGCCAGTATGCCTCCACGAACCCTCTCTGGTAGCTCTTTGGCAGAGAAACACGTGAGGGTGTTGTAGTATAGCTCGCCTCTCTTCTCCCAAAACGGCGGCAGGGCAGCTTTGTTTTCCCTCGCGCACATCCAGGACAGCGCCTGCTTCTGATGGAGCAGGAGGGGAGTAGCCACAGACTGGAAAGAGAGACGGTTGTATGTTAAACACTAAAGCTGCACTCCGATATAAAGAAAAGCGAAATGTAGTGACAGCTTGGAGAGAAATACAAAACTCTTTC
Source organism: Neolamprologus brichardi (assembly GCF_056152115.1). Taxonomy (NCBI): domain Eukaryota; kingdom Metazoa; phylum Chordata; class Actinopteri; order Cichliformes; family Cichlidae; genus Neolamprologus; species Neolamprologus brichardi. The sequence continues at coordinate 10,308,378 of NC_142122.1, read as the reverse complement.
CTTAACTCCAGTATAAAAAAATAAAATGATCTCAATCATTGCATTTAACTGTTGTTTATGAAGTTTAAAAACAAACATATTGCAGACAAAAGCAGGTAATAAATAAAAACAGATAAACAGATTAAATACCTACCACAGCAGCTTCTTTCTCTCCATCCTTACTCTCCATCAACCCTTCGAAAAGGTTATCAAATGCATTTTTTAGCTGAAAGGAAAAAAATATGAGTAAAAAAACATTGTTTTCAACACAGATACATGTTGGTCCATCCCATGAGTTTGTTATTTATTTGCTTGTAAGGTGTCCTTGAGTGTTTTCGGACCTATAAATAAAATGTATAATTATTATTATTATTTTATTATAAGCTATAAAGCCTTACAGAGTACTACTAAAACATTTAATGTAATTTATTTACCTCGTCGGCAGTTAGTGCAGTGGTCACACCTTTTTTTGACGAAAATGCGTGAGCATCTTGACTATTATACCACTGCTGATTGTCGCCTGAAATCCAACGCATGCAGGTAAATGAAGAACCACGATCATACACACACATTAAATTTGAGTAAATTAAGTCCAGCGATTGTGCAGGGCGTACCTTTCAGTTTGCCTCCCTCTGTGTTCAGCTTATATCCTCGGCGTGACATATGTTCCAGTACAGAATTTTTACTCTCTTCTTTCCCCCAGAAGGACAGCATCACCGGCATGGTGTAGGTGTTTTTTGTCCCCGAGTATACCACCCTGAAAAAGTAATGAGAAGTGTATTAGTACACGTAGGAAATTACAATTTGCCAACATTAATCCTCTAATAATGAACATGCGCCTCAGCTCAATGTCACTTTGCCAATGTCATGTCTGGTTTTGCAGATTTTTGCAGGAAGATGCCCTTCCTGCAAAAATCTCTTCTCTTGGAAGCAAACCCAGTATCCTACATTTGTTATCCAAAACAGTACACTATAAGGAATATATGTACAAAAAAAAGGAGTAAATGGTTTGATTAATAATGTGATTTTAGTGGTCTGCAACACCTGAGTACTTTTATTTAGGGGTTCAAGTAATGATAGTCCTATTTTCTGAAAGGGAGAATAGTCTCGGGCACATAGCAGCTCACCCTTCTACTTTAGCTATGTTGTTGTCCATGATGTAAGCCATTGCTGCTGCCAGCTCCTTCTTGATGTGTCCGACTTGATTTCCATAAATGTTGGCAACCATCACTGCGTTGCGGTCATATGGATTCTGAGGCTGCCGCACTAAACCGACCATCTCCCCTTGGTTCACCTGTCCAGAGAGTAAAAACACCTTTTGCTTTTCAGGTTTCTCCACATGTTTCTGACCTGTGTGGTAGAACTGATCTGTGTTGTCTCCTCTGTCCACTAGAGGAATAAAAGAGACCCTGACTGATCCTCACCACCCCTGAGTAATATCTGAGGCCGACCACGGTTCCCTTGAGCTGACCAAACAGCACGCTGCCGTCTGCATCGGGCTCCTCAGACGCTGCAGCTCTGATGGCCTGTGAGAGAGTCTCTGCATTGGATTCATGGCGATCTGTGAAGAGGTCCACCTCACTGAACCTGCCCCAACCAAACTTCCACCTGCGGTTGAACTGCATGACTGCAGCAGAGATGAAAGAACATGAGTTTAGATAACAGAGTACTCTGGACTGATGTGATAAGATAAGCTGCAGACTGTAACGACAGAAAATACGCATTCTAAATTCGAGGACACGCCGACGCAGAAATAGCACGTAAACAGTGGGATTAAACTATAATATAAATAACAATATAATAAAGTTAGCGTCTCAACCTATACCTACACACAGACTTATAAGCTATTAAGAGTTAGCATGTGTAGTGTGTCCATACAAATAAAAGACTGTTACAGAGTGTCGACATGAAACAAATCGTTCATACTGTTTAACTTCCTCTCGGCGAAGACTGTAGTTTGTTGTTTTTGACGTATTTTGTTGACGTTTGAGCTACTTTCATCTGCTGCTTATTCAAAAAGTAAAAACGCCTTTAGTTGCTCTATAACTTCCGGTACTGCTTTTCAAAATAAATTATTATTTCGTTTAAAAATATCGCCCATTAAATAGACATTTTTATATGAGAGCATTCATGTTTAGTCATCAAATGAGTTGTAAAGTAAAAAGAGATTAGACAGCGATTAGACAGCGATAACCTTATTCAAGACGCCTCTCATCCTGTATCAACATCCTGCTTTACCACCACCAAAACCATACACCCAAATAATACACATCACTTGACAGGTTGCACCATGCTTTGGGGCCTACATATTTTCTTTCCCCTCTACTTCTACAGAGGAAATCAGAAACGAAACCAGCAAAATACAGTGGAGGATCTGTGTGTTGGTCCCCAGTGGTACTGGAGATCTTGTCAAAATTGATAGAATTATGATACACAAAAAAGTGCAAACAGATTTTGAGCCACCAAATAATACCATCTAGAAAGCATGGGCTGGCCTCCCCAGAGCCTGGAACAGAACATTATTGAAGAAGTGTGGGATCATCTACCACTATCCAAAGAGGAGCCCCGAATGTCCTTCAAGAAACATGGAGAACGATTCCTGATGGCATTTTTAAAGAAATTAAAAGAACCCATTTCACCTTTTTCTTGCAATATAAAGAAATGGGGGATAGATCAAAACCTGAATCTTTGATCTAGACAGTACTTTACTTTACACATCTGTTTACTGTTAATGTGACAGCTCAATATCTCATCATAATTTTAGTCCAGTATATTTTATTAACCATAGAAAATACAACATATGGCAGTATATTTTGGGTTCATTTTTTTCAAAAACCACAAAAAAAATTCTAATTCTTGTTTTTGATCATTGTGCCAGGTTTTAGAATTATGAATTAATTAATCAATACTTTAAAAAAAAGGAAGATAATACGTTTATATTATCAGAACAGCCCTTTTTGGTATTATTCTGAAAATTAAAGATCTGTTGTTTCCGGTGTTGTTGCCACGGATGTTGCGCAGAAGCTGCGTTTACGCGCCTTTGAGTTTTGCCCTAAAAGCACTACGGAAGCCGCGTGGTTCCGATTGCTCGGTTTGTTTCGCTTCCTCTCCGTCAGGTTCCTCCCCGGCCCGAGCACGGAGTCAACTTGAAAACACTCGGGGAGAGAAAAGAAGGCAAACTGTAGCGTGATAAAAGACGGCGTCGTTTTTCGCACCCGCGAGGACTGTCGTGAAATCTCAGCGTCAAATCTGGGCTTTAAACGGACTAAAAACAAACAGACACGGGGCGGAGTTTCGGTAGTTTTGGCCGGAGTGTGGTTGAGTTTTGCGGTTGAGAGCAACCGGTAAGTTAAGACTTCTTCATTCACTAGTCAGTGCAACACTTGTCTTAAACATTTTGCTTCGGTTAGATCTTTTTCTGGCACAGGAAGCACCCAAACCGGATAGCATCTCCTTCCATAATTACTGAGAAGGCACTAGATCATACTGATCACTAGATGAGATTGAAAAAAAACTATAATAAAGTACAGGAGGCAAAATACCCGTGTGAATTGGGTTTGTGGCTGGCTTCGCCACATTGTCATATTGTCAAAGCAATATAATAATTAACCCAAGTGATGTCAGTCTACAGGGACTGTGTTCACACAAACCGCTGGAATGTATTCTACAAATATGAGTCTATAAATAAGCAAAACCTGCTTTAGTAATGACGGTACCGAGAGTGAGGTGTTGAAGTTGCACTCTTGAATGTGGTTTACATCTGTAGGACCACATTTTTAACTTAAGTAAGATGGACTTTAAATGAATACAGCCTGTACTTGCAGAGAAATCACACACTTAAGTCAAATTTAAACCTAATTAGTGCATTTTTGTGACATTTAAACGCATTTTGTTGTTGTTTCTAATTAAAATTGATAAAGAACAATCACGAATTTAGTAGTTTTCTAACAAACTTGTAGACATTGCACTGTAAACCAGCACTGACTGTATGAAAAGGAATCAGATAATTATAAATAGTCAGTTCTAGACATTTTTTTTTTTTAAAACAAGAGCTAAACATGACTTTTTCTAAAAGGTGTTTGCCAAAACAACTTTCATCCTGGAAAATCGGAGCAATGTGGGCGTCACGTGACGCTGGCTTGCCAAAAAGTGCTATACATCTGTAAATCTGTGCCTGTCATTTCTCCCTCCACACTGTGACTTTTGTAGTCGAGCAGGAAGCTAAAACATTGCGACTTTGATTTGTGAGTTTAGTTCTGCACCTGATACAAAGCCTAAAGCCCTCAAATTGCTTGCAGGTTGATTATTTTGAGCCATTAAACTGTTGACACGGGGGGAGGTAGCTGTTTGGAAAAACAGGATAAGGTGTTCATTGTGGGTGTGCAGCTGGGCAGAGTGTATACGCTTCATTTACTGTCAGACTTACGGTCAGGGAAGGAACGTAAATGGGAAGAGGAAGAACGTAAATACAGTGTGTGTGTTTCTGTGTCTCTGTCTGTGTGGTGCACATAAATGTGTGATTTCTCATCTAACTGTATGTTTCTGCATATTTATGTCACTGAATGAAAGGAAGGTGGTAGAAAGCTGTGTGTGTGCATGGCTTCATCACTCCTTCCATCACTCATTATCACTCCTTCCAGGAAGTACTCCACAGAATTTCCTTTTATAGAAGCTGAATACAAAAGACTTGTTGTCCACTTCCTGTAAACATCTTGCCGGCCGCGTTCTCCGCTCTCTGGTTGGCTGGAGTGATCCTGTGACCCTTTGTGGCTCAGGGAGTTCCAGGATGAGGAAGTAGGCTTCCCTTGATCACAGCCAACCACAGAGAATAGAAAGTACCCTGATGTAGTGAGAGAGTGGGGAATGAGGAATAGAAATGGTATAGGCACAGGCATGTTGCTGGCTTGGCGGGACAGAAGATTTTAAAGGCCACATATTTCAGTAGTGCTGAAATAACTGCTCAATTAAAAACTTAGGTGATTGGGTGAAAGAAAACTTGACTAGTTTTAATAATTTTGTATTTTTTTAAAGCATAAAAGCAAAAAAATTGGGTCTAGCTTCTTAAATGTGAAAGTTTTCTCTTTGTTTCAGTTTCACATCATTGCAAACTCAATACCATTAGATCCTGGGCTGTTGTCTAAAATTATTATTTCTACAGCACTCAATGCCACCATGTAAAAAAACACACAAGTGCACCGTGTGTTTCAGTAGTTTGCAGAATGCAAATGCTAATAGCAGCTACCTGAAGCTATGCTGAAAGGCTTAAAGCTAAATGCAAACAGAGTTTATGCTAGGAGTGAGACTCACCACAATGTCACTGCATGTTGCCCACAATAGTGTTGGTATTGTAATACAGCTATTCTGTGATTGTAACTTCAATGTTCACTTTGAAAGTGTTGATAGAAATGTATAGAAAAGGTCAGGGGTTGCACTTTATAGAGCTAGAGAAAGCATATGGTAAGGTGCCAAGAGAGGAACTGTATTACTATATCAGGAAGTGGCAGAGACGTTTGCGAGGGTGGTGCAGGACATGTAGGAGAACAGCGAGACAGTGGTGAGGAGTGACAGATGGGTTTAAGGTCGAGGTGGGATCTGCACTGAGCCCTTTCTTGTTTGCGATGGTGATGGACACGTTGACAGTTGCTAATTTTCCTGGGAGGGACCGGTATGGACAGGATTAGAAATGAGTACATCAGAGGTATAGCTCAGGTTTAATGGTGTGAAGATTAAGTTAAAGAGGGAAGGGTGAGAGGGTTTATACATGTGCACAGGTAGGCGATATACTGGATAAAGGAATGCTGAAAATGGAGCTGCTAGGCAGGAAGAAAAGATGTCAGATTAATAGTACGCTGATTTGTTTTCCGCTGATATCTTTCCCCCTAGAACTTTTCACTTTTTCACTTTCTTTTTCATTTGAGAAGTTCCACCACGAATGAGCAGTAACTCTAGTACGTCAGGTTGTTGGGTTTATAGTGGCTGTCCTTCCTAACCATTGTGTTTTATTATTGTACCGCAAGAGGAAGCAGTATGATACTGACATATTGATATTTTACCCCCACCCTATTATGTTTTACCCCAAAGCTAAGTGAAACACGATCAAATGCTCTATTGAAGCGTCTATTGGCAGAAGGAGGGTGTGTTTTAGGGCAGGGAATGTGTGTGTGTGAGGTATGCACAAGGCTTGTGTGTTTGTGATGAACAGGGGAACACACCCAGCTCCTGCTGCAGCCCTGCAGGCTATGGAATTCCTACAGAGAGACAACGTGTCTCAGCCTGAACAGCTTGCTCCCAAAATTCATCCCAACACACACACTCTCACACACATTTTCTGTGGAATTGGATATCAACGCTGGATGGAGTCTAGTTTTTTCCCGCTTGGGCAAGAATACACTTGTGCACTTCAGGATAACTGAGGAATGAGGCAGCCTGCTAAGACCTGCCCTGTGAGGGTGAAAAGATAGAGAGAGGGGTATAAGGAAAAAGGCAAGAGCTAAGTAGATAAATGAGCACCAGAGAAAGAGGTGCACAGATCCACTAGGAGTACAGCAGTTTTTATTGTTTACCTGGTCTTCTCTGAGGGGCAGAGGAAGCACAAAACAGGTTAGTGCTCACAGCTTAAAGAGATTTCAGGGCTTCAAGAGCATAAAGGGGGTGCCTCATTTTGAGTGGGTGGACTTTTGTGGACTTTGTTGCTGATGTTACTCTTGCCACAATAGAAAGCTTGACTTAAAGTGTAAAAACCAACTAGAGTTAACACACAGCCATCCAGTGAGTCAGTCTGAAGAGGAGAAAGCCTCTCACCTACAGTACAATGATTCAGACATTATGCAGAAAGGGAAGTATTTAGCCTTGACAGTTAAATGTTAGCCTGTATTCATGTTGGGGCCTGAGGGCTTGGCTATTACATAGAACTAATTTGCTTGTGTGGATTTTTTTTGATACCCACAAAGGCTCCGATTAATGTATCATGGAAATGGATCAGTGTTGAAATCCAGTTATTTAGTTTCTGTGTTTTGATTTTATTTTACAACCGAGTCAAGTCTGCAGAGCTTCTACGGCAAGGGGGAGGGTTTCTGTGTAAAGAAGAGGTCATAGGTATACCTAGCTGAGCCACGTTTGTTATATTGTTTCAGTACGAGCTGTGTCATCTGCGGTCAGACGCAGGAAGTGAGGAAACCTCTGTTTGCTTCCTATTTCCTGTCTGTGATGTCATCAAGAATGCAAGCAGCAGCTCAGAGCCGATCGAACTTCTTGCTTTGCAAGCGTCTAAAAGGTGCTTTTGAGGTTCAGGGTTTCTGTGTCTGTGCGTGTCTGTCTGCAATCTCAGTTTTCACCATATTAGGATAAACCCAAGTATGTGTACCTATGGGGAAGTAAGAAGTGGTAGTGTTTAAATTGGGACCAAAATAATTGACTATTTTGAGCATACGTACCTTAGAAGAAATATCTTAATATATAAGAAGATTTTATGTTGTTAATACAATTCAGAGATGACTAAGAAACTTTTTACTCTTGCAGCCAGCGTTTGAAATAACCTTTTGTGATTCTCCAAGTAAACATTTTTCTCGCCGGCCACTACTGTGCCTTGGATTGGCTAGTTTTTTGCCACTTCTTTATGGTTATGGTTAGATGGTTAGGAGTGCCTCCTCATGATATACATGTGTCTGTGCATGTGTGGGTGAGTGAAAAGACTATTTAGGTACACGCATGAATGCACCAATGTGTCAGATGTACTTGGGGGGTGGACAGAAAATACAGCTGCAATTAGCACTTGCCACATGTTAAATATGGACACTGGTTGTTGCTTTATATAGTTTGGGACTTTATTCATGCAACAGATTAAGAGATGCTTAATGATTAATGATCATGCTGTACATGCCAATAAAGAAGCAAAACAAAGTTTCTTACATCAATTTCTAGTCCTTGTTTGTTTGTTATTGCACACTATTTCTAAAGAGATCTAATAAAGTATCTAATAACAGTGCATTTCAGATGTGGTGTAAGAAAAGTTTATTTTTTTCTGAGGTTCCCTGAAAACTGAAACATGGATGTATAAACAAGTACTAGGGCTGTGCGATATGACCAAATTCTGTGCATCTCAGGCAACTCAACTTGTGTGAAGTGTTTTCAGCTGGGCGTCCTGTACCTGGAGTCGAGTGTTTTGACCGATGCATGAAACTGCTGCGAGGAAAAGCCTGTTCTAACATTTGAGTCTAAGGTTTATTTTGAGCACCTGATGGCTCTTTTTTGTTTCTCATCTGTAAACTCTCTCCATAGTCTTTCACGTAATTCCTGCGTTACAGTTTTCTGGTTTGTGTCAGACTTTTCATAACCAAACCATGTCAATGCTACAGAGGTAGCCCCTCGTTTAGGAATAAGGGCCTCGATTTGTTTTCTCTGTTCCTTCTGTTTGGAACTACTTGGTTCTGCCTCCTCTTCAATGGTTAAGCTGGTATTCTCTGTACCCCGATGAAAAAATATTGCCATAAACAGTGTATTTTGCAACGCAACAAAACAAACGATAATGTATAATTTGAAATGACAGATGTTTCCATATCGTCATCCGATATATTTCGTCATATCGCACAGCCCTAACAAGTACCTCTGCTTACTCTCATTTTCTATAATACTAATATTCTTGAATTCTTCAACAACATAACTTTCTGAGTGCATGGCTCACAGTTAAAAATAATGCTAATCTATATTATATACAACCTTGGTCATCTTCTGTCTGAAGCAACAAACGTTATTCTGATTGGCTGCTTCTTGCAAATAGAAGGTTTCTGTGCTGACAACTCGTGTGTCTGAGATGACCATATAAGGACATGTGCTCTCATTGACATCAGGCAGATCTAAGAGTACAGAAACTGTCTGAAACGGTGTGCTTAGAACAGTCTGAATCCTTAACTTTTGCCTCACTGGAGGTACTTGAACATTTGAGACTTTGGCAGTCGTTAATTTGACCATCCAACATGTAAAAGAAACATGTTTGTGTTTTATGATGGAAAATATATGGTATAGTCTCTTCTGAATGTGATCCAAACTGTCTTTTATCTGTGCATGGACTCCTCAAATTTCTCTCCATTACTGGATGAATGCAACCTGCAGCTGTTCAGTGGGCATGCCATATCTCAGGCGTGTTCAGTAGGAGGTATATCAGGACTAAATGCTAGCCAGGAAGTGTCTGGATGTGCTTGTCATCCAGAATGAATGGCAGAAGTATAGGTTAGAAGACCTCGTCCCAGTAGCTTTGTCCAGCAACGGTCTGATCGTGTTGTCGGCATGCTTGCATCCAACATGCCCGATGTTAATGTGAGTCAGTCACAGTGGCACTGAAGACAACATAAAGTGCTAAACTGACCCAGTTCTGAATTGCAGTGAAAGTGAGTTCATTTGTGTTTGGTAAAAAGTAAAAACCCAATTGACTGAAACAACAAACTAACAGAATATGTTTGGGTTCTCTATGAGATTATAATGACATACCAAAACAAAGGTTGAAAACACATTTCATGACATAAAATGTATTTATTTATTTTGACTAGTATATAACTAAATAAGGAAAGGAATAACAAACTTCTAAACTTCAGTCTGAACACTGTTTTTAGGGATCCATACTACCCTGATCAGGCCCTTTTTTTAGGGCTGGTCTTTTCCCCTGTAATACACTTGTCATACCATTTGGCGTCACACTCATTTGCGCACTCTTATTCTCTTTCTGTCTGCTTTCCTTCCTCATTCATTTGTAACGACTCAGCACGTCACTTTGCCATTCAGCGTTGCTTCCTGTTCACATTTGGCTGGTTCCCTTCGCTCCAACAGTCAGAGCCGATTCTCACATTGTAGCATGGATGGATTAGTTATGTCTGTGTGAGTTTTTTTTTTTCTAAATGTATCTAAATGTATTGTTTGACTACTTCTTTTTCTGTGTGTGGCGTATGCTAAGCTTTATTCGAAGCAGCAAGCATTTCTCTCTAACAGCTTGGCCTAACGTGCAATAAGTATTGCGACATGTGAAAAAACAGGAAGAAGAGGACCGCAGTTTTAGTGTGCACTGCACTTTTTGAATGTTTGTGAAATTTGTGGATTTTTCTGGATGTCGGTTAAATTTGTGGACCCTGATTCTGCAGGTCGAGGTGAGTGTAGATGTGTGACAGCGGAGCGTGTGAGGATAAGCCCCCCGCCCCCCCTGTCAGGATGAGCAGCCAAGGAGGAGTCAAAGACGCCCAATCGACCAATCACAACTCTCGGCCACTTCCGTCTGCACCAGAGGAGAAGAAGCCTAGAAACAAGATCATCTCCATCTTTGGAGAGAAAGGTGAGACGTGGAGCACACGCACATAAGTAAACCCAGACATTTAATATACTGCACAGTACCACAATAAAAGACCACACGAGTGGCCATGGAAGAATGTCACTTTGACCTCTGACCTTTGTCTGCAGCAGGCAAGAAAAAGGACCGGGATAAGGACAGACCTGAAATCTCCTCCCCATCAGACTTTGAACACACCATCCATGTGGGTTTTGATGCTGTTACTGGAGAATTCACGGTAAGTACCTTAAACAATGACCAGTGTTCACTTGCAAAATGAGATTTTAATTCATGCACTGATCTCACCGATACCTTGGCTTAAGGTATCTGCAGAGTACATTTTTTTCATCCATCCGTCTGTCGTTGGCACTTAGCAGTCAGTCACAGGGCTAACAAAGCGAGACAGACAACCATGCACACTTATATTCATTATGGTCACTAATATACTAATGCCCAATTTAGAGTCACCAATTAACCTAACCTAAACATGTTTTTGGACTGTGGTAGGATGCCCGAGTACCTGAGAAGAACCCACAGAACCTAGATTTGAACTCAAAGGGCCACTCACAGTTGTTATGGACTGTGGCGTGTAGTTACATTTCATGGGAAATGCACACCAGGTTATGGTGCAGGTTACAGCATATGGTTTCAAAAGGATTTCCTTCGCTATAGCATAGCTTGATTAACGCAGAAGCATAAAATCCAGTGTAGTGTGAAATCCACTGTAGAATTTCTGAGGGAGCCACAGTATCTTAGACATGGTGTTTCATTTGTTGGCCAGTTTCACCAGCACTGCAAAAAGCCCTTAATTAGACAGCTGAGATCTCTGCATGCTGTCATCTTTTTACATTCCTCAGTGCCACATCATATATTTATTTGGTCTAATTGTTTATCAGTTTATGATTTTCCATCGAGAGGCATTTTGACGTGAGCAGGTTGAACAGGCAAATTTTAATAGTAAATAATTTCTAAACATAGTTGGTTTATTAATATGTGCTTATGTGGATTTAGAGTCAGTAGTATGAGCAGAAACTAAATTACCTGATTAATTTTGTTAAGGTAAACATTTTAGGCATTAATCATATTAATATTAATGCCTAAAATGTAATATATTATTATGTAATATATTACATTAAATATAATATATAATATATTAATATTATTGTAATTAATATTATAGCATATTAATTACAGGTTCAGTATCTAATAATTGGAGTGATTTCTGATTTATACTATAATTGGCAAGCAGTTAAAAGTTACTGTCGCTGTGTAAAAGATGCAATTATCGCATTACATCTTTTACTTGCAGTCCATTACAGGTTAGGTATGTCAGCAATTTAACTTCAGATTTGTCAGTTAGTTCAGTGTGGTATGCAAAAGTTATCACTGTTAATCTCTGTAAGATCTGGTTTATTTGGACAAGCTTTGTTTACCATGTAAATCTCCACTTAGGAAATACTTGCTGTAAATAAGATAACTTGTGAGATTGTCAGCTGCGGTGCTTGCTGGGTCAAGATGAGATTGCTGCAGCTGTCTGAGATTAAAAAGAAGAAGAAGAATTTGTGGCATGCATTTGTGACTGTAAGACCCCTGCACATGGAGCTTCACTCAGAAATGTTCTAGATGTTTTTTTGGTGGTTGGTGCACTCATGTGTAACTAGAGCTGGAGCCGAGCTTCCAGAGAAGTTGATCCAGTGATTCCACTGTGACGAGCCATGGAAAGTCCCAGGAATTTCCTGTTGTGCTGCTGTAAGATTTGTTGGTCAGGCGTGCAATATTTCATGCCCTCCTCTGTGTGGAGTCAGCATAAGTATTACATTCTTTAACCCTTAAAAACTGGAAGTCAGAAGACGGGTGACTTATTTATTTATTTTGTTGTTGTTTTATTCAAAAAGAGATTATTGACATAAACTAAAGGAAGTAAGAGTGAGAGAAAGGAACTACTGGCTAAAAAAGAATGGATGTCCAGCTGCTTGAAATACTCTTCACTGGCCGTTCAAGACTGTGGCCTGTGTTTTATCTGTGTTCCTGTTAATGAATTTCTTACATTTGAATAGATCTGTGTATGTGTTTTTTGTTTTTTGTTTTTTAAATTTGTATCTGTGGGTCTTTTTGTGCAGGGCATGCCAGAGCAGTGGGCCCGTCTCCTTCAAACTTCCAACATCAGTAAATCAGAACAGAAACAAAATCCTCAGGCCGTCCTTGATGTTCTCAAGTTCTTCGACTCCACCAGTGGAAAACAGAAATACCTCAGTTTTTCTGGCACGGGTTAGTTTTCTTTTTCTCAGCAGATAAATAAAAGCACAGTTTGGTGCAGGCTCACTTTTCTGTTCTTAAACTTTGAATTATTTTGTCTCTTTCAGACAAAGGATCACAGTCGGTGAGTAGCTCCATTCATTTTTTCCTACTTTTATTCACTGCATCAGCAAATTCAGACTAAAGTGCTATTTATGCGTTTATTGTTGCAGCCAGGCAAGCAGGGTACTGCGACCTCCTCATCAGGCAAGGATGACGACGACGATGAAGATGATTCGCCGCCACCAATCGTGGCACCACGGCCAGAACACACGAAATCAGTGAGTTTGATGTTTTGTTTTCACAACTAAAATTAGACGGTAAATTAAAATAAATATATTGTAAGAATTTAATAGTCAAAATTGCGAGAAGGTTCAGTCGAAGTTTAGTATTTATTTCAGGACTCATGGGGTTGTTTTTTTTTTTTGTTTTATTTATTTTTTTTGTGTGTGTCAGATGTACACGAAGACAGTTGAACCAATCCCAGCTCCAGATGGAAAGGCCACCTCTAAGGCAGCTGACAAGCAGAACAATACGCCAAGAAAGATGACTGATGATGAAATCATGGAAAAACTAAGTATGCAAAGCACCCACACTAAAAATCATGAATCACAGCCCAACAGTATTTTTGGCTCTGGTGAAGCACTGTTCACTTTATTTATTTTTTCCTGATTCTCAGGAACAATTGTGAGCATTGGAGATCCTAAGAAGAAATACACTCGCTATGACAAGATCGGTCAGGGGTGAGTTTTAATTCTGGCCACTGTGTATACTGAAAAATGTGAGAACGTGTAGCAAGTTGCTGGTTCAAAATGACAAGTTTAGTAGAATAAATTCTGTACAGTAATTGTAGAAATTTTCACTTCTAGAGCGTCTGGCACAGTTTACACAGCCATCGATGTTGCCACAGGGCAAGAGGTAAGTGTTGGAGCCACTACCAAAATTTCTACCTCACCTTTACCTCAGTTTTCAGAATGAAGTTGGATTGGGATTTATTTAATTATTTATTTACAAGTTATTAATATATTATGAAACACATTCTGGTGGGTTTTTTAGTTACTTGAGGTGAGAGAAACACAATCGCAGCACATACTCTCTTTAGTTTCAGTGGTTTTAGTATGTTAGAAGCAAACTATGTTGCAATATTGCTGTTTTGTTTCCGTCAGCCTGTAGGTTTTTTTCCCAAGAAGATATTAGGAGATCACAGTGGGGAAAAAAATGTTTTTTTTCACAGCACACACTTTGATATGCCTTATCACGAAAACCACACATGGTACTTCACTGACTGTATTAAACTTAGTTTGTTTAATTTCGATATCGAATTTCATGATTCTGACATTCTGCTGAATTAGCTTATAGAGATTTCTGATGTAAAAAGTTGCAAATAACATTTGTAACTTGTGAATCTTGTCATTAATCAATCTCAGACTACAGCTGGAAACCAGAAAGCTTATCATACTTTTAATCTTGTCCTTGCCTACAGCGGTTTATGCTGCCGAGTCTTGGGCGTGCTGGCTGTCGCACTCATTGCTAGCTGAGAGATTTGATAAAAATGAGCCATCGCTAATGAAATTTGCTTAATCTGTGATTTAATAGTACAAGTACACTACAGGGTCTGTACCAAGACTTCAAACCCCAGCATTTAGTCCTTATCAGAAGAATATACATTTTTCATATTGCAGTTATGGCTGACAAAGCAGTTTATTTTTTCTTTTGTCTTTACAATTTTACATCTCCTAGATTTGACTGTCCAAATTCAGGAAAAAATTAGTTGCACCTTGTGATTGCTCAGATAGGTTTTGTGTGTGTTTTGAAGCAAATTTACAATATCTTGTCTTCTGCAGGTTGCCATCAAACAAATCAACTTGCAGAAGCAGCCAAAGAAGGAGCTAATTATCAATGAGATCCTGGTCATGAAGGAGCTGAAGAACCCCAACATTGTCAACTTCGTGGACAGGTAATATGCTGCACAGAAAAACATACAATACACCTCACAACACCAGCTGTGAGTGGACCACTCTGTAAATACGACCGTCTGTGCGTGTTTATAGTTTCCTTGTTGGAGACGAGCTTTTCGTGGTAATGGAATACCTGGCCGGCGGGTCGCTAACTGATGTTGTGACAGAGACCTGTATGGATGAAGCTCAGATTGCTGCTGTCTGCAGAGAGGTAGGATCTTTCTCAGACAGCCGAGCTAATGAAAACAGTTTGTCTATTGCAATTTTGGTGGATTATAATCTTCCTACCTACATGCTTTCAGGTCCTTCAGGCCCTGGAGTTTCTCCATGCAAACCAGGTCATCCACAGGGACATCAAGAGTGACAACGTTCTCCTTGGGATGGACGGATCAGTCAAACTCAGTGAGTGAGAACGCACGCAGATGTGTACACATCCACTGATTGATAATATACTTCGAACAGAACAACACACTGCTTTTTTCTTCTAATCTCAATTTATTTTTCTCTCTCTTTGCAGCTGACTTCGGTTTCTGTGCTCAGATTACCCCAGAGCAGAGCAAGCGCAGCACCATGGTGGGTACACCCTACTGGATGGCTCCAGAGGTAGTAACCCGGAAAGCCTATGGACCCAAAGTGGATATTTGGTCTCTGGGGATTATGGCCATAGAGATGGTGGAGGGAGAGCCTCCATACCTAAATGAAAATCCTCTCAGGGTGAGTGTGTGTTGGGAGCAGCAATGCCTGTTGTGATGTTTGTACAGTTACCTACACTAATACCTCCACTAAGGGTTCAATATGCGAACCTGAGATTTAAGCTGCAAGTTTTTTGTTAAAATTTTATCTTGAAAATCATAAAAAAGGAAATGTGAGTCTATTTTTTTCAGAATGAAATAATGCAGAAAAAGGAGAAAATGCTGACATTTAAGATGTTGGAAATAGAACATGTGTCACAGCTCTGTGGATGGAAATGTGCACGAAAATGTGCACATTCTGCTGGTCGGTACGTCAACCGTGTTGATCCAGGCTAAAATACCTCAGCAACTACCGAATGGAAAACCATTACATTATAACCTCGTGGCTGAGACGCTGAACCCTGATGACATTTGCGATCCTCTATTTTTGGATAGATGTTCGCTTTTTCACTTCACTTAAACCTAAAGATATGACAGCATCTACTAGATGGACAGGAACATTTTTTTTAAAACATTTCCTTAATGAAGAATTCTGACTTTTCCTATAGCACCACCTTGAGGTTGATGATTCTCTTTGTTTGCACAGTAATTTATGGGAAAATCTTTCCTAAAGTAAGATGATGAACATGGGGAACATTACACCTTCTTATCACTAAGCATGTGTCAACGCAAGCATGTTTTTGTTGCAGTTTTGGTCAAATATGAAAGGCTTACAAAGCTCATAGCAGGGCTGTAATGACTGGAGTCTGGCTTCTATCCAATCCAGCTCTGTGCAGTTATGGCAGTTTTTACTGATTTTCCACAAAAGATTACACACAGTAAGCAAAGATAAGAAATAACTGGACTGATAGCATTATTGCTTTAAAAAAACCTCAATAATATTGTGAAATTTATCACAATAAAATCTGGTGTTTTGACTGTCCCAATCCAATTTATAAGAAATTACATTTGTGTTTAAAGACTAGTGCTTAAATAATATTTTGCCCTACTTTACTTACTTTGCCACTATCCTGGTTTTAGGCATTGTATTTAATCGCCACCAATGGGACCCCTGAGCTACAGAACCCAGAGAAGTTGTCTCCTGTGTTCAGATCTTTCCTTAACCTTTGTCTGGAGATGGACGTGGAGAAACGAGGGTCAGGCAGACAGCTGCTGCAGGTAGAAAAGACCTATTCATCCGACCCAAATTCAAGATGTCTTTAAATGTTGAATCTAGATTTTTTTTTCTTATGCATCTCAGTGAATTTTGTACACTGTTATCTAAGTTCACCCCCTAACTTATAAAATTTCACATATCCACTTCTTTCCATTCAGCATCCATTCCTGAAGGTGGCGAAGCCTCTATCCAGCCTCACCCCGCTCATCCTGGCAGCCAAGGAAGCCATCAGGAGCAATCGCTAAATCCTGGCCTGCAAAGACTCCAAGCCAGCATCTCCTGCTGGTCCACATATGACGACTATCTGCAGTGTGTTAGTGTTGATGATTTTTTTCCAAAAGGGCATAAAATGCTGCTCCACTCTTCCTGGTGTTTCCACACAGATATTTATCTTACCTTTGTGCCTTGTTCTAAAGCTGCATATAGGCATAATATGTTATCCATTTGTTTTGTGTTTGTATGTATGTGATGTTGAAACTGGTTATCTGTGCATAACCGATGCATTATCATTGTTAATTTAGACACCGAGGGCCATATTCGTAAAGAATCTTGGTTTACGACTTCTACTAAAAAGCCCAGAACAGAACAGAGGTGAACCTTACGCTTAATTAATAAAATTGCTATCTTTACATTGATCTTTTTATTTGTGAACACTGTGTCAGTAAAGTGACATATCCTAATTAAAATGGAAAAATAAATGCCAGGAGCTTCAAGTTTAAATTCTTTTCTTCTCTTTAGATCACAGTGTTATGACAGGCGCACAACATGGTCTTGTTTATAATTCTACCATGTGACCATGCAGCTGGTTTCTGTGGTTATGTCTGCTGTGGTTACACATGTGCGTTGTGACTAACTGGATCCAAAACTTTTAAATGTGACATTAAAAATCATGGTGTGCTAAAACTGTGGCTGAGGATGGGACAATGCAGTCTTTATGGAGTGAAAAACAAGGCCAGTGTACTGTATCTGAATGGAAATCTTCCCATTCCAGTAAAGTCGGATCTTTGTTATATATTTTTGTTTGCAGTCTGCTTTTTTAATTATCTTAAATTGGAAGATGAATAATGTCCACACTTCATGTTTCGGCCCTCTGTTGGTAGTTGGGGGTATTGCAGGCACCAAAAAACAAAATTACACATACAGCTTTGCCATGAAAACATCTCTGCAGGATCTCCTGCAGATTATGGATCTGAACAGCTGTTTACTGCCTGACCAATACTCTTTAGCTCATCAGTTCAGCCACACCTTTTCTCAGAAAGCTTTGTCGTTATTTTTTCTTTCTTTCTCTTTGTCTTTTCTAATGGATGCCTTATTGTTGGTAGTGGTGCAACAGAAATGCTGTATGCAGTTGTTTGACAGCGTTAAACTGGAGGATTTTTTTTATTTTTACATTTTGTATATTTGTGTAGTGTCTTGTATTGTGAACAGCTTTTAGTATGTACATTGTTTTATATTTGTTACTAACATAACAGAGGAGCGTTTCAGGGTTTTTTTTCCAGATTTTTTTTCTTGTTTATCAACTCATCATTGGTTTCCTGAACTGTGCAATTATGAACTCAGAAATTGGTAACACTATATAATACGGCCCACAATTTAAAGGTGGCATTCACCTGTAATTAAAATGAATTTTAGTGTTTTTTATTTGAAATTACAATATAATTCTATTTACCTAAAATTACTTATAGTTGGATCCAGATAGCTTGGTAGACTGGAATATGGGGGCAATCAGTCAGAATTTTACAAGAAACAAAGAAATTATTAAATAATAATTTTAGGCAGTGTGCAATTTGACAAACAGTGATTCCCCATCGTACTTTTCATGGTGGGACCGTATTATAGAGTGGATTAATCTTGCCTTTTTACATCCTTATTTAATATTCATTATGTTGATGTTGCATGATGGATGTTCTATTATCCTTTTATTTTACCAAAATACATGTGATGAGAACTGTTCTCCCTTACCAACTTGCAAGAAAAAATAAATACCATCAATAATTGCAGGCTTATGTAAGCTCAATGATGAAGTTTTTTTCTCACAAAAACTGTTCAAACATAATTTTAAAAAGTAGTGTATAGGAAGGAAAGGCATGTCTCTTTTCCTGTAAAACTATAGTGTGCTTACAGTGTCAGATGGGGAAATATTGTTTTTCTGCAACGATTACAAAAAAAAAGTTACGCAGTACTTAGCGTGTAATTTGAGTCTCCTTCCCTTTGTAATTTAAGGAGCACTTCAAATTATGTATGCACTACTTCTTCATTCATTCATTACAAAATAGTTAAATTTACTTACAGTATAATGATTTCTTTGTTTCTGACCAACAATGTCGTCTTGAAAATCTCCTGTAAAAACCTGATTTGTTACCCTCTTATTCTAGTGTAGTTAACTTAGTATGTGTAGGTAAATATAATTGCTATATAAGTATTCATTTAGAAAATATAATTTATAATAGTATTAGAAAATATAATTTCTTATAGTATTAGAAATTATGGCCGTATTATAAAATATTACCTCAAAATCACATAATGTATTGATAACCCTGAGATGCTCAGACCTGTGTTAGGCATCATTTAGAAATAAAATGGGGAAAAGTGTTTGTTTTAGCGTGATTGGAATATCGGCTGCGATTGGCTTCTACCTCAATTTTCATAGTTCAAGTTTAGACAACGACTGGAAACAATGAAACGTTGCTTGTAACATATCCTTGATGCGGTAAAAACGTGCGTAATTTCGGCAGAAATTATAATAAAGGTGAGCCTTAAAGATTTGTGTCTCGGTTAATATGAATCATAGATGTAACTAAAGTTGAAGTGACTGTTAGCATTTTTGTCTTGACTACGAAAAAACGACCAAAAAGGATGGTATGCAGAAAAATTAAGTAAGATAATAAAAAGAGTAGTGAGGAAGTTCTGCCGAAGTTGTGTTTTGGTGTTTATTAACGTTCACGTGTTGTGTAAAGAGTTCTATACACAATATTCCAAAACAGGAAGCTAACGAGGCAGTGGATGCAATGATAAAACAAAGTGACGTGAGGCCTCGTACAGCCAGGGGGATTAGCTCAAATGGTAGAGCGCTCGCTTAGCATGCGAGAGGTAGCGGGATCGATGCCCGCATCCTCCAATGTTTTTTTTTTTTTTTTTTAATTTTGTTATTGAATATTTGTTCTTTCATTTTCATTCATACATTAACTATAAGTAACCGATGACCTCTTAACAAACTCTGTGTCAAATGATCAGCGAATTACGCGGAGCAGTCGCACGTGTATAGCACTGTTACTGTTAATTCCACAGAAAACCAGCAGATGGCAGCATAGACTCATAAACGATTGATCTCTCCTCTGTCTATATTCATTTAGTTTAAAATGAGCGTCTATTTAGAGCCACGTGTTCAGGTAGGTTTGTGTATTTTTTTTTTATTATAAGGAGCGAACACGTCAAATGGAGGACCAACATGGCCAAAGTAGTTTAATTAATTAGATAATATACAAAGAAATACAAATATGCTTTATGTATTTTTTATTATCTGTGTGATTTTGTTATTGTTGGTATTGACTGTCTGTTCTGTTAAATGAAATGTGAGTAAAGTGCTGATTCTTATTCTGAAAGAAAAATGGAAATAAAGACCTGGATCTAAAAATTTGCCCTAAATATGGTAAAAGAATAGAAATAGAAGGCAGAAAGAATTGAAACCATTAATAAATATGAGCATTTACACACATTGCAGGATGGATGCAAACAGGCCAGAAGCTTTATAATACAGAATCCTCTCTCAACTGATAATTTTAGAGTTCCTTGGACACGCATTGCATGCTATTGTGGCGAGATTTTAAACTCTTTTAAAGTGTTTTGCAATAAAGATTTTAGATTTTAAAATTTTATAGACTGGAAAGGATCATGCACATGCAGGTCAGTATATGCAGTGAAAGAAAATGCTGAAACTTCAAGGGTTTTCTTTAAAAGGTGAGTTAATCCTCCAGGGAAAGAAGTGCTGACAGATGATGATAAAAATGTTTATTGTTGTTTCGTAACTACACAAATTACTGCACACTTTAACAAGCTTTTCATATTACAATAAATCAGAACAAATGTGACAGTCTTGCCTCGGGGCAGCAACATTCACAACACTAAAACTAATGGTAATCATTTCAGCAAATATAACCGTCATTGTGAAACAATGATATTTTACACCACCACACCACAGTAATGGATAAGATTATATGGTATGAGAATAAATTTTGCAAAAGGGGATTATATATAGTATTTATGCTTGTAATCAAAACTTTATAATATGTCAAATGTCACTGTATTACTGTGTGACAGGTGGAGGTAGGACCCAATAGCAAAAGGGGAACTACTAGGAATTGGGAACTAATAAATTAGGAGATAACAACTAGATTACAAGGGAAACACAGCACACAAGAAAAGACAGGAAAAGAAATAACGCAACAACAAGCAGAGGAAGACAGACGACTTAAATACACACAGGATACCGAGAGGATTGGAAACAGGAGGAAACACACTGGAACTAATACAGACTAACATGACAGGGGAAGCGGAACTGAGCACACTGAACAGGTGAGAGATTTTCAAAATAAAACAGGAAGTACGATAACCACAGAGAAACAGACATGGAAACAAGACTGACTGGGGAGACAGAAAGAGAAGACCGAACAAAAATGAAGACAAGGCCAAGACTAGAAACTACAAATAGTACACAAACCAGAAAAACAACTAAAAGCAAAACCAGGTGTATACACTAAATCTTAGAATATTAAATAAAGGAGAATCCAGAGAGTCCAAATACAAAAACACTGGATTACAGAGTCAGTACCATGTTTATTTGTTTATTTTAAACTCCCAGCATCTTCTTCACCAAGTATCCTGGCATGTTGTACAGGAAAAGAGCCATGATGGCAAGCAGCAGGAGAGCAGTGACAATCTTGATGGTCAGCCACCTGTACTGGTCACAAACCAGGCGCTTCACAGCTTTGAGAGGGATGAGGAACCAGAGGAGGGCAACATCTGGACGGCTGGTGGAGTACAGAGTTATAAACACTGCGTTAGACAAATAACACCAAATAACTGACAAACCAATTTTCTTTCCGAACATCTAGAGGTTGTCACCAATTGGCTTGTACTACATTAAAAATATAAATGAGAAAAAAACCAACATATTTGAACCTCATACTCACTGATGACAAAACAACACTGCACTCTTTTTTGTTTTCTATTGAGCACTAAACAAACATTCATATAGAGATGACATAACCCTCTGATAAATGGATTGTCCAGATCTCAGTTTATTCACAAATTTAAAATATCATACACAGATGCAAAGCAAAAAACTGAATTCAAACACAATATACTCACTTTTAAACCAGTACAACATATGAAGGTGACTAATGTTCAGTTATTTTAAAAACAAGCACTGAAAATACAGAAAACACTATTTCAACAAACAAGAAAAACTGCAACAACAACAACAACAAAAAACCCCTCTAATATGATTTGTACACATTAATACACAATATTAGACACACTCAAGTAATAAGTATTATCAGTAGTGTTACTGTGATAGCGCCTGTTTAACAATGCGGTGGTTAATTTATGATATTGTAAAGCTGAAACCATTCACAACAGAATACAAGTTATCACTGAACACGCAGTCTTTAAAAAGGTAAAAACCTCAGCTGTTTCTCTTAAGCTCCCAGCATCTTCTTCACCATGTATCCAGGCATGTTGTATATGAAAAGAGCAAAGATGGCCAGCAGGAGAAGAGCAGTGACAATCTTGATGGTAAGCCACCTGTACTGGTCACAAATCAGGTGTTTCGCAGCTTTGAAGGGGATGAGGAACCAGAGGAGGGCAACATCTGGACGGCTGGTGGAGTACAAAGATGTAAAAAGACGTTAAAGAAGCCAAAGCCATTTTGGCCCACAGGTAAGCAAAATAATCGATTACTTACATGATGGAAATACCCACATGATATAACAAGCAAATGTTACTGGTTACCTGTTTAACACCATAACTGATTCCATAGGAATTAAGAGTTAAGTAGCAGCCAGGTGATGCTAGTCAAAATGCACTTGGCTAATTGATCATCAGCAAATGTGAGCACCTCTATAAAAGCATTATTTTGGTAGTTTGCTGGTCTGGAGCATTCAGGTGTTTGTTAACAAACTCTCTTTTACAGGAACCAGACTCAGGGAGGAGGGGCCATCTGCAATTCACACTCCAATGAATGAATCAGGAGTAACTTGGGCTTCAGTATCACAAGTATATATTGGCATAGAGATTCAACCAGGGAATAAACCACCAACCTTCCACTTAGTCAACATCTTGCTCTACCTCCTGAGCCACCAATAGAAACACTAGAAAATAATTCTTCTACCTTTTCAACATATTGTATTTAGCAGCCTTTTTCTTTCCACTTTTACCATAGTAAAATATACTTAAGCAACTGCTAAAGGTATTAGGTGGGGGTTTTATTTCAGAAATGAGCTTCTGCTTTTCTGAAGTGACTGCTGACCTCTCTGTTTTATTTTTTCAGGTGCATTATATGTTTAGTACTTATCCATGGATCCACTCATCCATTTTCCTTTGCTTGTACAGTTTAAGGTTGCAAGCGTTGCTGAAACCAATCTCAGCTGCCACGCTCTGAACAGGCTGCCAATCCATCACAAGGCTTAGTTCTTATATCTCAGAAGAAATGAACTAGGTTTCATCTGTTGAGGTGGTGCTCTTGATTATCGTTCTTCCAGTGACTATACTTCTTTTTTCTTTTCCATTATAAAGCATTTTTTATTAAAACTCTACTTTAGGAATAAAACTCTATATTGAAAGAAATCTCAAGATTTCTTTGTCCACAAACACATCATCAAGAGCCGAGCAACCAAATTTGTTATATAAGTACATGCCCCTGCAGATTTGTATCTACACCAGATATTACTGTATGACGCATCACATTGCCTGTTAACCTAGCAATGAGCTAAAATTACGTGTATTAAGCCTGCAACTCCAATGTATCCTTTTATTTTCATGACAATAACATCTCATTTAAATCCATAAAAATTGCATTTTACATGCTTAGCAACCACCTGGCAACCTAGGCTAAAATGACCAATTTTGGGCATATGAATAACGTCTAACATCCCGATTTTTATTTTCATTTTTTTTGACTTTTTTCACTATTATTAAGATATTGATTTATGAACAGCATGAACAGGCCAAACAGTACTGTAGCGTGGGTGTGTCAAAGTTAATTTGGCAGATTTCTTAAAGAACATGGTTTTCTGAATCCTTTTCTTAGTGCATGTTGTTTTCTTGGTATAACTTTGTACATTTGAATGTATTGCTTCATCGCTTTTATTTAGTTTAAAAGTGCTGGCTCAATAGAAAAAGTGCACAGGAAGTTTGGAGGAGAGAGTGAGTCAGAAGTTCTAAGATTAGTCTGCTGGAACCATGTGCAGAACATCTTAAGCTCCCAGCATTTTCTTCACCATGCTGTAGAGAAAAAGAGTGAGCACAGCCAGCAGCAGGAGAGCAGTGACAATCCTGATGACCAGCCACTTGTACTGGGTGCAGACCAGTTGTTTAATGGTCTTATTAGTGAGTGAGGAACCACAGAAGGCTGGTGTCAGGATGGCTAGAAGGACAGAAATGTGCACGTTCAGTATTACAGATTTTAAGGACTTTGGAGCATTTTACTGTTTTTCTACTACAAACTAAATTAATGCTTTGAAAGTTAGTGGACTCCCTGAAACAACAATAAAGCAGAAAGCAGGATGGGGAAAAATAATTCTAGTTAGAAATAAGGATAAGAAACAGCAACTTACCATGTAAAGAAAGAAGATCCTAGGTCTAAGTCCAGCGTTTGACTGAAGCAAATTCCTTCAACTGTCTTTCCTCAGTTCATGAAATTTCTTAATGCTTTTTATGCAAGTTTAATATTGTTTTTTATGTTTTTTTAATGACTGTGTAACAGGTGTTTTTTGTTTTTGTTTTTTTACAATAATTGATTTAACAATTAAATTTACCACTATATCTATTATGTTTTCTGTTTTTCTTTTTTTCCGCTTACCTGTTGAATGATGTTTGTTCGGACTGTCAACCTTTAAACCTGCATGTATCTGTGCATGTAGAGGTATGTGTACACGGACACAACATTATTATGTGACTGCTTCTGTTTATAGGAGAGATTTATGTAGAAGCCAAAAGAATATACTGGACCATGC
Source organism: Neolamprologus brichardi (assembly GCF_056152115.1). Classification (NCBI taxonomy): domain Eukaryota; kingdom Metazoa; phylum Chordata; class Actinopteri; order Cichliformes; family Cichlidae; genus Neolamprologus; species Neolamprologus brichardi. The sequence goes on along the minus strand of NC_142122.1, from coordinate 10,283,758 downwards.
CACTGAAAAAATTAGATCAAAAGAATGGATGATAGGAAAACATCCTTCATACTTGGGTTTCTCCAGTGGTTCTGGTTCATTTCGTCCTTCACCAACTGGACTTTTCTCTGCCTCCTCTCCTGTCAGAAGGTGCAGCTCTGCTTCCACTTTTCCCTGTAAAGACAAAAAACAGTATGAGTGATGTGGATTCACGCTATTACCTAAAGCAAAGATGTCAAACTCATTTTATAACGTGGGTGAGACCAGTAAACTCTGCATACAAAGGTTTAACTACACATTTAATCCTGGAGATATGTTACGAAACAGTGTGCTTTACTGCTTGCGTTAGCATTACAAAAATGAGTCATTCCCTATTTAGAACCATAATTTCAGGTGGTGCTTTGGTGTGACTGACCGTAAGCTCAAACTCATCATCTTCATTCCTGGCCACAAAGGGCCACCAGCCTTTGATCCTCTTCTGTTTGAAGATGGAGACCATGGGCATCTCTCCTTCATTTGTCACCATTTCAATGGTACACTGCTTGGGAGTCTTGGCGCCACGTGGGAAACGGTTCAAGTCCAGCTCAATTGCACCTATGAAGACATTTTTTCTACAGTAAATGTCGAATAAGTACGAAGGTTAAGCCATCTTAATGTCATTACACCTAAATTTACAATGTTGCCTGCTGTGTTAGTGGTGTTTCACAAACAAGCTCTTATGAGTAGCGATGTTTTTTAGCTTAATGATTTTTGACAATACCCAGGAAATCATCTGCTGAGAAATGGTCGGCATCCCACACTTGCAGGTTAAGACGAGCAGGGATCTTGTACTCAGTCTCATCCCACGCAAACATGGACTCTTTTTTTGAGATGACGATCTTCTCCTCCGCCATGAGGTAATCAAACGGGTAGATGAAGCGCCAGTTGAAATTCCCCTCCCCAGTGATGGAGTGATAATGGACATCAGTGTCCTGTTTGTCCTCCTGCTGTCCTTTTAACCAACTGTGAGAAAAGGGTTTGTAAATGTTTCCGTATCGGGAATCTGATTTGACTGATTTCTGCTCATAAACAAATAAACAAAAAACAAAAGATACATTATTACCCTCGCACAAATATATCACTAGATTTCTCGCCAGTGAAGATGTCATCATCCTCCAGAACGACTTCATCTGTGTTCCAAATTATGACCCTCAGTTCAAACCTGTATAAACGCATAAACACTAATCAACAATCAATAGTGATTGGTAAAAACCTCAAATTAAACTGCATAATTTATTCAAATACATTAAGATGGTTTTGAACTTGATACTGTGTGTGTTAAAGCTGCAAGATGACTGTTGAAATCATACTTTTTTGGTTTCCTTGGTGAAATGTCAAGTGCAGGACCAGGTGCTGTCATATCTTTAGGGAACATATCCACCCACATCTCAATTCTTCCCTAAACAAAGTACAGGACGAGAAAAAAATTCTTGGTTTTCAATATGGAAATAATCCTTAGAGGCTAATTCCAACATACAAGCCTTTTTGATTGAAATTTATATGTATTAATACGTTTACACACTTGCTCAATTCCTGGTTTATCAGGGTGGAGCAGCGGTCTGGTCTCCACGTGTTCTGGGATGAGCTTGCAGCCAGCTCGTGGAATTTCTTCCCAGTGGTTCAGCACAGTAAGGGCAAGGTGTTCATCTGTCTGCTTCTTCAGACCTGATAAACATCATCACAAAAATTTGTGTATTTTTTAAAGCGAATGCTAGCAAATGAAATTAAGCTTCCCCTTTAAACTGTTTAAGCATTTATCAGACTTGGTGCGTGTCCAATCATCAAGGTAATTAAATGCCAAAAAGTTGATGAACAGAATCAACTTTTTTGGCATTTATCAGACCAGTTTGTCAGTAGTACCAGCATGAAAACAAGCACACAACAAGTATTGGAGAGAGTATGTCCCACTACAGCAATATTGCCTTTCTTTAGTAAGTTACTGAGAAAATGAAGTGGGAGAAACAGAAGGTCATTGAATACCATTTTCATCCTCTATCTCTGTTGGTGCCATGAAGACACGATTCTCCACCTTCACTCTTCCTGCAGGACCATAGTGAGGCCCGTCCAGTTTGCCATCCTTACACAGCTTAGCCAGGATGTGGGTGGGTTTCATCGGGTCACGCCACACATTGTAACCGTGGCTACAAAAAAGGGTTAAAAAAACATTTTTAAAACTAGAATCAAATGAAAGTAAATGGTGACATTTTAAAACTGTAAAAACCTTCACACACACACACACACACACACACACACACACACACACACACACACACACACACACACACACACACACACACACACACACACACACACACAAACAGATATGTTGGGTTTAATATTAAAGGAAGACTTAAACACAAATCAAATTCATCTAGACCAGGGACGTCAAACTCATTTTACATCATGGGCCACAGCCCACTTTTATGTTAATTAATTTTTTAACTGTGACTTAACTACTTTGGTAAAGTACAACTGGCCATGTGGATGTCTTTATCAGCAGAAAAGGCTGTAAAATGTAAAGTAAAAGTACGAAATGTATGCCTCCTTCACATTTTACAAACCCATCCAGTGGCCCAGATTAGGAGCCTTTGCCAGGCCAATTCTGGGCCCCGAGCCTTGGCTTGTGACACCCCTGATCCAGACTGATTTGATGTAAGTTGCCCAGTTCTGGAGATGAATTTAATTGCCTTGTTACCCAGTTGGGCTTCTCGAGAAATCATGATGTCTTTACTCCAAACTTTATCATAAGCAGTTTTAAGTACAACAGGAACTAGGTTTTTCTTGATAGAGACAGACTAGCAACAGGTTAACTATTAATGGTGGCTGTGAGCTATAATGTTAGCTAGCTGAACGCTTTCATTTGATTGAATTTGTAGTAAAGTTTGTGGTGAAGAGCAGTGCATCTATTAAAAATGAACAAATTAAAGTACTGTTTCTTTTTTGTTTTTGCTTTCATGTTGGCTAATGCTACTTGAGTCAAACAGATTGTGTGATCCTTACATTGCGTAGGCGCGTGTGATACCACACGTGGCTCTGTGTTTGCTGTAGAAACGGTTCTCGAGGTCAATTTTGGTTTCTCCAATGAGATCATCAGTTCCCACCAAGTCCCAGTCATAAATTGACACAGTTAATGTGGAATCCATTGGGAATGTGGCATCCACATCAAAAGATCTAATAAGAGACAGATTTTATTTTTGAGGTTTTAATTAAAATTCAATATATTCACAAAAAATAAAAACTTGTAAGATTGTATAGATAAGGCCACGATGCTGTAAAATTACTTACTTGCCAAACAGTGGGTTCAGCTGTTTTGAGATGTAGTTCTCTTTGTCTTTTATCTCTGTTTTTCCAAGTCTTATTGCAATGTAGGGGTCGGCTTTACCGTTTATGTCTGCTGGATGCAGATCAGTTGCCTACGGAAAAAATTGGATAAATTTGAGTATGATAATAATAAGTAAGTCTAGCATTCTCGGCTATGACCGGTAACCAGCCAGTCAGCCTTAAACATTTCCAAATGTGGGTGGGTATTTGAAAGAAACTCTCAAAGGCAAAGTGGCTAAAGCTAACAGAGCTCAGAACCATCCACAAGCTAGCACCCTTGGTATGAACCTGACTATGAGCACTCAAAGGAGCTAAATATTAAATATTCACAGCAGAGCACATAGCTTACCCTGATGACATAGATCCGAACAAGGACGTTAATGGGATCATTGCTAGGAATGTTATTAAACATTCCCATGTTGGAATCAAAGTTCATGTCTCTTGGCATATCATCCGACACTTTGTACATGCACAGCGAACCCTGAATTGACACAGCGAAACAAATGAAAGGGCATTCAGAGGAAAATATGAAAGAATTATTTAAAGAGCTTTGACTTTCATTATCAATGAAAAAGAAGAGACAATTTCTTACTTTGAATTTTCCAACAATCCTATCTTCATCTGTCACATTCTGATCATCATCATCACCGGCTTTTCCCCTGTACAGGTTAAAACTGTGCAGCCAGTCCTCAAAGTTACCAAAGTCGCTTTCCAGTTCCTTAGGATACACCTGAACACGGATAAGTGTATATATAAACACATAAATTAGGTTTGGAAAGACTTGTTTTCTAAGACCGTGTCTGTATGTCGGAGTCACAACTGTATACCTTCAGCTCATCCAGCTTTGGCTTTTTCTTCTCATAAGGGTCGACTGCTGGTTTCTTCTTATCTTTCTTTCCTTTTCCCTTCTTTGTGCCTTTCACAGGAGAGTCATCAGGTTTGATATCTGAGTACAGGTTAGTGGTGAGGACACAAGGACAGGGAGAAGGAGCAGAGCGCTCGAGACATGAATTCCACATGAAAGTTGCCATTACGGTACAAAGCAAGCATGCTATTGAACTCCTGAAGTATAGAGTTCAGTGAGAATGCTTGGTATTGTGACGGGATCCTCCAGGTAAGCTGTAGGTATTAGCTGATTCTTTATTGTGTGCCATGCTCCATCATCTTTGTGTTTTTAGTCACTGTCTTGTTATTGACAACTTTCATGGCTAGCATATGACAAATATGCATGTATGGGAGAAGAAAACAAGCAATTGTCCTACGAATGGAAATTTGGATTCATGTCAGCATCTACATGGAGGCATTCTTGGGCTATGAAGGCTATGAGGTTCACTACTGCACTGTAGAACAAAACAACAGAGTTAGTGAGCTAATAAAGGATGAATTTTAAACTTAGGCACACGTGTCAAACTATGAATATCACAAATTTTTATTAAAGCACATAAAAACAATATTCAGCAAACACAAAAACATATGGAGATGCAATTAGTGGATTTTAAAACTGGTGACAAAAAAGAAGAAATTTAAAGTTTCTTATTTTTTTTACCTCCACCATCTGCAATGTCCATGTCATCTTTGTCCTCTGAGTCTGAGAGAGCTGCCTCTTGAGCCTTGAGTGACTGAAAGAGTAAAGCTCTATTTCTTAACTGTCTAGACCAAACATAACCTCCTACTTATCAGCTATAGTGTCAAGGTTAAGATCCATTAAGTCTAAGTAAAGTCTTGAAGAAAAAATCAATCTACAGTACTGTGCAAAAGTCTTTAGCTGCCCTTTATTTTGAAAGGAAATTTGCAAATAGTTGCAATGATTTACTGAAACATGAAAACAAATACAGAAATGTTGTATATAAAGAAAGAACTGTTTGTAAAGATTGAATGAGCTTGAAAGTTAATATTCGGTACGATCACCTTTATTCTTCAACACAGCCAAAGCTCTCTTAGGCAAGAATTATTGTTATTTCTTTAAATAATTTTCAGGAATAGTTCTCCTGGATTTATGAAGGACATTCAAAGCTCTTCTCTGGATGTTGACTGTCTTTTGTTCCATTCTTTGCAAAGATTATCCCACAATGCATCAGTAATGTTGAGGTCCAGGAAGGCCAGTGCATGACTGATAGTGTCTCAGTGTTGTACCTCTCTCCCGATCTCCTTCATCCATACTGACAATGATTTGAACCAAAAGCTTCAAATTAGAATTCATAACCCCATTAGACATATTATTACTGATTTTCAGCTCAGGTCTTGTGTTATTTGGCACACCGCAGCCTTTTCTCCCTGTTTCTCTTCCTTACGAATGGCTTCTTGACAGCCATCGTTCCACTGAGAGCATTTCTGATGAGGCTTGAATAAGCAGTAGATAGATAGACCTAAGGAGATGCATCTCCCAGATTCTGCCTTTTTTCCTACTTCTCAATGATGTGATGATAGTTTTTAGGCCTGCTGCTTTTGATTTTGTCCTCCACTTTTACCACTTTCTTTAATTTTTTAAAGGACACATTGCACATAATGGCGATATATGCAAAGGTTTTGGCTAATAACTCTTTGGGAAACGCCTTTTTCGTTCAAAACACTTTATGTTTATATAGGTCATTGATACTAAATAAAGAAAAAGCAGTTTCTCGGAAAATGGTCACGTAGAAGAACTGGACTCTAAATAAGTGAAAAAGCAGCTAATATCCAAAGAAAAACTCTGAAAGTCCCACAGAAATCCTGGAGCACTATTGCTCAAGAACACTTTAAAAAAATTTAAAAGACAGCCAGTAAGCAAAACATAAAGAAATGAGACACAACTCAAAACATTTGTGTAGTACTGCATCATCATACTTTGCAACATTGTTAACATTATATAATCAGTCAAAAGAAGGCTTGTTACCTCTGTCAAAGTTTCAATGGAAGCAAAATATTTGGACCACCAGTCCAGCATGCTCTCATCAAGTTCCTCCTCCTCCATCTCATCACCCTTCTTCCTCTTCTTTTTCTTCCCTTTGCCATCCTTGTCATCATCCTTTGTATAAAAGTAACACAGATCTTTTGATTAAGGCTTTGAGACATCTTGATTCACCGTGAAATAAAATAATGCAGTTTGATTTCTAAATCAAGCAAGCACAGATCTCTACTTACCTCAACTTTGACCACAGCATCAGAGCCCTACAAAGGAACACCAGATTGTGTTTACTTTGTATTTTTTATCTCTATAATTTTCACATTTTCAAAAGTTACACTTACACAGTCAAGTTTGACAACAGTTTCCACTTTCTTAAAAGAAGGCTCAGAATCCATGCTGACAACAATAATTTCCTCTGAAAGAAAAAAAAAATCTTCATCACAAACTGTCAGACAATACTGTGTGGCGCAAACGTATATTTCTGTTATTTGATACCTGTAGTGGACCAGTTGTTGGCTTGCTTGTCAGCTCCCCTGTAGATGAACTTCCGCAGAGTGGTGACAGCATGAGAGCCAACCAAAGTGTAGCGGCCAAAAGCTCTACAGTCCACTACTCGGATGTTCAGCGGCGGGTGAAGCAACTCATTTTCAGGCAAGTCCTGACACACAAAATCCAGAGTGAGTTCTTGCAGAGCAGGTGTGGTGGCTGACATGAGTCAACCCAAGCTTCAGTTCTATGTTTGAACGTAAATGCATTGACGGAAAAATATATCAATAGTGCCAGTACGGTACCACTTCAAACCACTTGACAAGAGTGCTGAAGTTGGGGTTTTTCCTGTAGTTGGAGATGAGGGCAGACTGAACTCCCTTTCCAGCACATTCAATGTCCACACGAGGCCGGTCCACCTGGGCGAGATTCACCCTCTTCAGGTCCCTCAAGCCCCAGAACAAAACCTAAAGAAAGGAAAGGTTAGCTGACATTACAGATGTTTTACTTTCTTTCAGCGAATGTCCGTCAGTTAACAGATGACGTCAAAGCTATTCTGAAGTCCTTTACTTCAATCCTGTACTTGCTGAGCACTGGTCTGATCCCCAGTGGTACTGGGAGGATTGGGCCACGGTCTATATCTGTAGGACCATCTATGGGAGGTAGGTCAGCTTTTCCATTGGGGCCAATCTAAAGGACGATATAAAGAAATATGAAGCAAATGAAGTGATGGAAGCATAAGCTCACGGGTTGATGGTGTGTGTACTTTGGAAAGCTAACCTGCAGCAGTTCAAAGGCTGCCAGCATTTCTCCAGCAGTGCAGTTTCCACGGTAGATCTGATAGTACTCCAGTTGGGGAGGAAAACGTGGGGGACCGTAGTGCTCATCGGCCATTTTGACCACAGGCTTAGCAAAGGTTCTGCCCATGAAGTCAGCTTTACCCTGAAAGCAAAGGACCAGACGCAGTGAAAAATCTGATTATTTTAAAAAATGCTCTTCTTGGCTTACCGTATTAGTGTTTATATTACAATGAGTGCATTTAAAAAAGCAATTAGAGAGCTGATTGTGAAGTAAGTAGTCCTATTAGCAGGAAGAAACATGGCTCAAGGTGCACATGTTTCACACTAGATAAAAAGGACTGAAGATAAAAGACAAAGTAAACAATGAAAGATCCCTAAAATAACCAGTGAACTGCAAAACAGATATGCATTTATGCACATTCAGAAAATGAGTGAATATCTAATCATTGTTTCTAAAAAAAAAAAAAAAAAAAAAAGAACAAAAGCAACTTAATCTTTCTTGCAGTTAGTGGTTATAAAAAGTCAAAAATCCTGTTGGTCACATACAAAAGCACAAGTTTTACTTAAAGGAATGCAACAGGGATAAGTTAATCACGAGGGTCCATCAGGTCCTTATGGACATATCTTATTCCTCTTGCATGCCTTTCAAAGGAATCTACTCTGCACACATGACAGTGCTGCTACAGTACATCAAGCCAATCCACACTCTACTTATCCAAAGGGTCATCCAAAACAATGGTGTTTTTGTCAGGAGATAATATAAAATAGTCAGTCAGCAAACAAATTCCTTCAGATATAATTCATGTCAGGTTGCTATGGAGACAAAGACAAACTCAATGAAATCAACCCAACCATTAATGCGAAAAAAAATAATCATAAAAATAAAAATATTGCGGGTATACCACATGCTACTTTTAGTCTCTCGTGACTCGGTTAGTCATACATTTCAACATATAAAGATGAAGGATCATGGTAAGACTGCTGTCGAGGTTTTGCCCACATTATTATACACAGAGAGGCCTCTGTATATCAAAACAACTCTTACCACTGTGTCTTGATCATAGAGCTCAATGACAATAATAGGAGGGTCATCTCTCAGTTCACTGGCCTCCCCAAACAACTCCACATTCTCAAAAACCAGCAGCTGATCCCACGTGGGGCAGAGGGTCTCAGCCAGCACCTGCAAGAAGACAAAACGTTTAGAGTGATCGAGAACAGGTTCTCAAGTACATAAAATTTCATGCTAACAGGTGATCTCATTAAAAAAAAACAACTTTTGAGCTTGCCCACCTCAGTGACTTGGCTTTGCGATGAGAAGAAAACTCTTGCAAATGGATCGGACAGACCTGTGCTGTCAGCGGCGAACAGGCTGCGAGCCTGGTACATGTGGACCCTCAGCTGGAAGATTTGTTTCACTACAGAGAAGTAAAATCTCATAAGTGACTATAGAAGTATATAACAGTATATGTAATTCTTGCCTACGTTAGATTTAGAGATATACTTTTTCTTTTTTTGCCATGCACTCCATATAAAAGACAGGTTGCAGCTTCCAGGTGTAAAAAGTGAAGCCAAGTAGCAAATCCCTCTAATGACCAGCAGGAGGTGCCATTATGGTTTGGAAATTATGTGTGATTGTTTGTTACTATTAAGGTTCAGAAAGACAATAAAGGCCACCTTAAAGAAATGAAAACTTTGTGATTGATGAGTTTCTATTGAATGGGTGATTAATGTCAGTCAAATCCACTTCTCACTCATAAAGACCAGTTTTACACCAAGATACAAATCTGTCTAAGGCTTCATGACAGGACCTCACTATCCAGTGGGTGACAGCATAGTGACTATGACAATCTAAACAGAGTCTATTTTGTGAGCATAGCATGTCCACTCACCTGCAGCCAATCAGAAGAAAGCTGGTTTAAAGCGAGGAAGGCCATAAAAAGACTAAATATAACTATATGGTAAAGGATAATTTTGAACTGAGATTCTCACAAAGCTAATCTAGTCAAGTTGAAGAATAAATTTACACAGCTGTGAATGGGCATAATTTGTTCCTTTAGCCACAGTGTGAATGGTAGATATCTGTTATGAGAAAAGCTGGTGTAAGGTGAGCTGCAAAATGGCCTTACTCATGTAGGTGAGGCTGATGGGTGGTGAGGCTGGCAAGCCGGGTCCTCTGGACAACTTATTTTCCTCAAATCCATTAGGTAAGCCACTCAGGTAGTCTTTGCGCTGCCTGCTCAGACCCAGCCACAGATAAATCTCTATCTTGGATTGCACTGTCCACCCAGCTGGTCCAAAGCCCTTTTTACCAGGGATCTTTACAAGAGGAAAATACAAAACACTTTAGCTACTGAAGAACACAGAATACAGATAAGGAAAAGTTTCATTATAGACTGGGAGTTTGTATCAGAATAGATTAGGTACTCGCCCTGAGAAAGATTGTTTTGACTTTCCCACAGTCTTTTCCCTTCTCCTCGTATATGCTGGAATAAAGGATGTCCTTGGAGGGAACACGTGCATAAGCAATACGCTTTCCATTGCTTATCATCCATATGAAAACATCTGGAACGCTGTGTTGAGGCTGCAATAAGAATGAGTCCTCATTTAACCTCTTAAGCCCCAAGCCTAACTGATCTCCTGCCTTTTGCCCCCGTATCAGGGGGCGTTGGGGCTTAAGAGGTTAAACATGTTACTGAATAACCACTATAGAAAATACAAATGCACAAAAAAAAGATTATTTGTAAATAAAGACATAGACATAGATCTCACTTCCTCAGCCAGAAAGCGCAGCTTCGACAGGAAGTTCTGAGCCAGCTTCAGCTTATCTCTCACTGTGCTTTTTTTCACCTGTGACCTCATGGTCTTAGCTTGCTGACCAATGGCCTCCTAAAATGAGGAAGAGGTTCAGCAGTTAGCACAGTACAAGTATAATCAATAGGTGGGAACAATAAAGATTACTCTTTTGAGTTTACGAACCACTTCCGACAAGCACAGCTTCAGTCTCTCCTTGTCAAGTTTGGTTCTGCCCGACTGACTCTGGTCCTTGTTTGCCAATGAAAGAAACTGACTGAAAGAGTTAAGGTTTGGTGAGTGCAAATGTTTACAATGATTAAAAACACTTAATGTGCAGCTTAGGTTTGTAACCACGGACCTGCATCCTTGGCTGAGTTCCTCAAGAACACCTCTAAGCCTGCGCTCGGGATAGGCCTTCTCTGTTTTAATGATCTCTTGCACATCATTCAGTCCATCCTCCTATGAAAGCAACATAACGATAATGATTTCAATTATGTTGGCGTTGACTTAGACAAACTTAGCTTTAAGTTAATGCATGACTTGCCAGTTTATCAGCAATGTTGTCAATGATGTTGGCATTATACAGCCTCCTTCTCTGGTCTTGCCACCAGCTCTTGATGTAAATGCACGGCTTCCTCTCAAAATATGGCAGATGGAAATAGTTTCTGTGGATTAAAATTAGAACGTATCTAACATGTTGTTTTTTAAAATACCTAAATCAATACTTCTAAACTGTTTTTACAATCTTTTAAATCAAAGCAAGAACTAAAAACTTTTGTATTGTATGTAATATTATTGCTCTGACCGGTCTGTGATGACAGGTTTCATGGGTGGGGTTGTTGCCACTGACTGCAGGTCTCCATCGTCGTCCATCTCCTCTTCACTGGAATTGTTGATCAGTTCAGTTTCCTCTTCGTCTCCATTGCCCTTCTTCCCCTTTGTTTTTGGTTTGACAACTCCATCGTTCTCATTTCCATAATAACCTGGCAACAACCATGATGTTAACAGTTAAACCATAAAAGATGCGGTACTTACTACATATCCAGCAATAATAGTATATATATATGATTCTATATTTTTAAAAAACTACAGAAACACAGCTATTATTCTAATATAGTAATGGATAAAACAGTGTAAAGATATTTAATAAAGGTCAAAAAGTCTGCTAAACACTAAAACTGACAACGAGGTGATGGAAAGTACCTATGGTGACCTCAAAGTGTATGGGCTTATCACCAATCTTTCTATCAACCATTGTGGCCTCCAGGAAGGAACTGAAGAGGAAAAATTCCTCAACCTTTCCAGTGGCAGTCTGTGAAAACAAGAAATGGATAAGTATAATCATCTGTAAATGAAAAAGACTTATATAAAGGTGGCGTCAATGTAAAACAAAAAAAAGGTTAAAGCACTGTAATTCATTACATATTGACAACAAACAATTTATCCCACATTATGAGGGATGCCACTGAGTTTAGCCACATTGATGCAAACAGCTATTAATAATACACCAGGTACTATTAATAATTCACAGTAATTGCAGGCACATAACCCATCAGTAGGAGAAACAGTTGGCTCCATCTGCATGGCTGCCCATCCAGTCAGGCATTCACCTCTGAGATGTTGGGTATTCCCTCCATCTGCACGTCTGTGGAGCTGGTAATTTCAGGGGAGGAGGTGTCCAGGAGTTCCATGCCAAGGCTGATGAGCAGACGGGCTCTGAAGGACACGCCCTCTCCAAGTCCATCATTTAACTCCTGGTATTCGTCCATCAGGGTGTAGGTACGAGTGGAGCCATACATGTTCACCCAAGCGGGCCCAAGAGTCGGAAGGAAGCCTGAAAAACAAAGAGAAAAGGGGGATGGATTTTAATCTAATAATTTGCAAGAGCAAAACTAACTGACATGTCAAAAGAAAATCTTCTGCAGTTAATTTGTGGAGAAGATATTTCTTCAAACATTTAAAGTTGCATCACCTTTGTCCCCATCGTTAGAAAGCTTGCGCAGGTCTAAGAAGTGCGTTCCTATCGCAACATCATTCACTTTATCCGAATCTCGGAGCTGGATCTTTATACGTTTGCAGAGTGGTGGAAACATCTCAGTGAAAACAATTTGCTCGTTCCAGATAGGCTCATAGCAGCTCTTCTGAACTGATGTTTTCCCCTGTAGCAATCACACATTGTGAACTTATGTTATGTCAGTGAGAATTAGATTTTGAGTTGGATGAGAAAAAGAAAATGCTACATAGGGCAACGAACGCATGGCAGCTTTGTTAGCACTCACCTTCTGCCCAGCAAACTGTACTTGGACATAAGGATCAACCAGGTCCTTATTTTCTCCTATGAAGGCCTTTTTCACATTCGCCATGATGCTGGTGTTCATTCTGGGAAGCCCCTCAGCTCTGTAGATCTTCAAGTAATAACGAGCCCACTGCCTCTCTGCAGGCACCCCCTCAGGTAATAAGAGATTCCTGAAATAAAGAGTTAATATATTTTCTTCACTAGTTTCAAATGTTAAAAAAAGAATACATCTGTGTTTTATTTACCCCTCTATGTCATCTTCTTCAGATTCATTTGCCTTGTGTGGAGTTTTTATAGTGTCCCCTTTAGCCACAACTGCAATATCACATTTAACGTAGCCCTTACAGCCAGCTGTGATGTCATCAGGGTCAGACAAGAGAGCCCATTTGTGGTAAAACTGATGATCTATAAGTCAAGGAAGACATATTTATTAATGCGTTTGTATCATTAATGTAGTGATATTTTTAAAAAGCTGATCTTGATTAATTCTTTACCAGGCTGGGAGTAGATTGTGCCTACATCCATTTTAAAACTTCCAACCAAAGTCCCACTACGCAGAAGATTTTTGGAGTGCACTACCTATAGTTTGGTTTAGGGAAGTAAACAACACAGCATTTAGTACACTTGTGAAAAGGAACTGCCATCAGTGACTTTTACGTTTAACTATAAGGAACGGGACGACTCACAGACACTTTCAGGATTTTGTCAAACATAACATCTGGAGGGACGTGGAAGTCGAACACAAAATACTGGAGATACAAAAAGAGTTTTAATGACAATGATGCACAGTTGCCCTTTTAATAAACTTTAATAAATTATTATACATGATGTAATGACAGACTCACTTCGTTGTAATATGGGCAGTTGGTTGATTCCTTCATTGAGGTGTACTTTTTATCTTCTCCGATCTCCACGCAAACCATTGGATCCATGTTCAAGCCCACCAGCTGTCTGGCTTCAATCACTGTCACACTGACCTGGAATTAAATAATCAAATGTTTGTCTGCTATTGTATAAGAAGCACTACATTACATATAAAAACATAAATACACTCAATAACAACTTTCCCTTGCCTGATAGTCTACTGGTCTTCCAGAGCTGGGCTCCATCTTGATGTCTGGCTTTGACCTGCATCGCAATGTGAACGGGGTTAATGTAGAGTGAGACGGATGTAAATAAATTAGCTTCATTGTCATTATACAATGTATAATTAAAATTAAAATAATAAATAATTAGAATTAATACAAATAGGTAAGTAACTAAAGATAAAAAATAAACTTAGCAGCACCAACACAGCGGCATTGTACACAACTTAGCTAGCGTAAAGTGTTTATAGTCAAGTGTGTAGTGAGGTGGAAACTTCAGTAGTGGATGCAAATGCTAGGATAAACTGTTCCGCAGTCCACTCGTTCTCATTTTTATTGTTCTGAATGGTTTTGCAGGATGGCAGCAGTTTGAACAGAGATCCAGGGTGTGTACTGTCCTTGCTGTTCATGCACTACAGAACTCTTGCCTCTTATTAGACACGTTGGTGGTGACAGCTGTGACTGAGGCCAGTGAGATGGTGTCAGGGTCCACGCCTCCTCCCATGAACATGCCCTGGCGGTCCAGGTCCTCTGTCTCCAAAATTGCTGGCTCATCTGTAGATCAAATAAAAGACACAGAGTGAGGAAAACGTGTTATTTTAGTAGCAGTGTTAATTCCAAAAATGTCATTACAAGAGAAGACCCCAAAATACCTTCAGCCTCTCCCAGCAGAGACAAAAGAGAATACAGCAGGTAGCCTGACTGCTGTGAGAGTGGCAGTCCAGTATTTACTTCAGGAAATAAAGCCAAAATACTACCCTTCCCAGATTGATACCAATGCCTTACACCATTAATAGTACCGACATTATATTAGCTGTTTTCACCAAGAGGACACAGAGAGATGAAACCATAGAACATAATTTGAAACCCATCCTGCTGACCTTTTGATATAATACATCTACCAATTAGAAGCAACAGTGCAGGATTAGTTATCTAATATCCAAATAGCTATTAGGCTATTGAAATGTTAACAAGATTGGCATATAAAAGCTGATATTTTGTATTTTATATTCAGGATACTAATACATTTTGAGTGGTTGCTGGGTTTTGAGTTAGTGGGTCTGTGCTATTTTGACCTAATCATCCATGATGGCCAATACCTCCATTTCTGTCCTCCTTTTGTCCACGGTTCTTACTGCGCTTCATGGTTCACGGCAACCATCGAGTGCTCTGTGAAAAAAATAAAACAATAAAAATTTCATAACAATTTTGTACTTTTCTTTTTATCAATATGAGTGAACTAATGGTCTGTGTGTTTTTTGTTTTTTGTATATTTTCTGTGCATGTTCTGTTGCCAGAAACAGCAACCAAACCCATTCTTCAGTAACACACCTGCAAAACCACAGCAGAATAAACCATGGCAATTTACTATTGGCCTGTGCTGCAGATAGAGGCTAAATTATTAGGACTGTTTAAATTAAATGCTAAAACAAACAGCAAACAAAAAGCAAGTGTAAGGACAGAACACAGCACAGAAGGTATGTAAGAAGAAGGGTGTCACCATACTACCACACCCCGGATTACCCTTTAAAAGGGCCTTTTCAATTATTTAGATTGGCTGACCTTAATACATGAATTGGAGGGGATACATTTCACATGCATTGTGAAAAATAATACACTTAAAATAATTAATTTTGGAAGTGGCACACTGTGGGGCAGGTGCCAGGATAAAAGAAAACGTAAGGACAAAAACATGATTAACAACTTGGACACTGGAAAATTCAATTTTTCCCTCATTTATCTGAGATTTAAAAAAAAAATACAAGGAAAATTGGATTTCTGTGGTGTCAATTAACTAGCATGTGTCACCTTTTCTTGCTGTTTTGAATTTAGCTTTTTTCCATTTTCAGTTTTCACTGATATCCAAAAACAAAGCAATATATTGCAACACTTTCTGTTGAATGTATAAAACAAGCATTAATGCTTCAAACTGCTCAAACCAATACCAACTTAAGCACTCTTATGAGATGCACACTTAGAAAGTTTAGAATAACTAAAAGAATGAAGATTTTTGCAGCTCTGAAACATAATTTTTTTTAACTCAACCGAATCTAATCTACCAAGCCACGAAAGGGTTCCTCATCAAAGAAACAGTCTTTCAAGTATATTGCAAAAACACTGTGGAAAAAACACTGAGGCCTAATTGCCAAAGTTATTTGCACAGTACATCTGATCTTTCACTTAACTTGGTGTTGCTAAGGACTTCAAATAATCTGATCATACATACCATACAGAAGGAATGATTCCCCTGTGTCCTTCCTCTAAGCAGGCTGTTATTTTTTCCTCTTTTTTTCCCTCTGGAAATGGAAGAAACACTACGTAAACATTTTAGACATTTGCGCAGCACAAAGAATAAGGCTACAAAGTAAAGTTGCGCAGAAAAGAATTTGGTTTGTCTAAGTCTAAAGTTGGGCAGGAGTGATGTGATACACCAATGAATAGTGCATGAGTGTTGAACCCGAGACTGGTAACTATAACTAGGGACCGCTGAGAGACGTCACTGTCTGCCAATCCACACAGGCTCTGACTGCTACAAAGGATATATGTATTAAGCTTCTTTATATATATATATAAGATCTAAAACATTTCAAATGAATGAGATAGTTCATGATCATTCTATTGTAGTTAATCTTCCTAACATAGCCTGCAAAGCTTCAATACCACTACTGGAAAGTACGTTTTAATTTAGAAAGTATGTTGCACTAAATAATAATCAAGTTTGCTACAATGTGAATAAAAAGACAATTCTAAGATTTTCATAGTGTTACCATAAGTTAGGGTTGTATAAAAAATCTACTGGAAGTGCTTTAAACTGTGTGAACTTTGGGTAATCGGTATATTGCTGTGTAACAAGTGATAGGATTTCATGGAAGTAACCAAAATGTCAGCCCATCCTAGCCGAAAGAATGCTGCCTTTTAATCATTAATAAGGTGCTGCGCCCAATTTGGTCCTGGGGCACACATGCATTTTCTTTTATCATCATCGTGCAATTGCCAAATGATGTCAAACCATATTTGCAATGCCTTGCGTTTCAAATCCATTTAAGTTTGAGCGATTTCAAAGATGACCTGAATTTTGAGTCACTGTCGTTATTACAATAGGGCTATTTACTTGAAAGATTAAGGAACTAGCATGTGTTTTTAACAGGGGGAGTAGAAGTATTTGCCAAAAGCCTTGATTGTGTTGCATTATTTTGCCGAGCTGAGATATGCTTTAGCAACTTCTATTCAATGCAACTTCTCTTGCATGCTGAAGTACAACTCATCATCTCATCAATTACACATACAGCCAGTCTGTAAGCTATACGTCAAAGTCTAAAGTTCCTAGTATCCGATGAAACAAGTCCCTAAATTATTTAGATGGCCCAGTCAGTGTTGCATGTGGCAACCTCATTAAGAGGCAGTATCGCTGTTCACAATAAAAGAAATAGATT
The DNA here is from genome assembly GCF_056152115.1 of Neolamprologus brichardi. Classification (NCBI taxonomy): domain Eukaryota; kingdom Metazoa; phylum Chordata; class Actinopteri; order Cichliformes; family Cichlidae; genus Neolamprologus; species Neolamprologus brichardi. Next base: position 10,266,641 of record NC_142122.1, on the reverse strand, counting down.
TGCTTGCAGGAAATAACACAAACACAGTATCTTTGTTATCATATAGGGGAAAATGCCTATGGATAACACTCTTAATTAAATGATGCAAAGACTATTTTAAGTGATGCATGTATGAAACTATTTTGGGGAAATGCATTTCAAACAAAACACTGTTTTTAACTTTGTGCAGTAGCTTCCTTGTTTTTACCTAGATCCGTAACAGATATATTCTTTTCCCACCTGCGCAGTGGGAAGTGTTAGCTCAGTGACACCAACCTGTGGTGTCACTGGTGTCTGTTGAGGGATTCTGCTGTTAATTACATGATTCAATACCAGCTAAGAGGGGTTGAGGAGATGTCCTAGTTCCTCCAGGAGAGCTAACCGTGTCACCAATAGTGCAAAGTTACTGGTTGCCCCTGCTGTCTCATATACTAACCTCATTCTCTGATGGATGTTGTCATCAAATTCAACTTTAAACACAGAAGATGACTCTAGGGACCAAACCAGTCTGCCATCTCTGGTGTTTCTGTTTTGACAAAGAACAAAATTTAACATGAATTAATAATTTCCCATAGTTTTTGTTTTGTTCTAGTCTCTCTGTGCTCTTCTTTTTTTCTCTTCTCTTTCCTCTTACCTTCTAGCTTGTTAGAGCAGAGGGCTAATCCAGGTGCTGCTGGGTGTCTCTTCCTGTTATAAGGGAGTTCTTCCTTCCCACTGTCACAATTGCTTTCTCATGGGGGATCATCTGATTGTTGTGGATTTCTCGCTAATTTTGTAGGGTTTTGACCTTGCAATATTAAGCGCCTTGAGGCAACTGTTGTGAATAAGCACTATATGAATAAAATTGAATTGAAGTGGACTTCTTTATACAACATAAGAGTTTCAAAACACAATAACTGTGCAATAAAAGAAAGCATTACCTATATTATGGATGAATATTTAGCTAACACTTATGAATATGCATGAGAAAGTGACACCTTTGACAATGTCGTCTAGGATGAGTCACAGATGAGTCACAGAATGAATTGATACCAATCATGCAACCTTATCCCATGTAGGTCCAGTGTCCAAAGACCTCTTTTGGCTGTTGGTTGTAGATTGGTTATCAACATCTTATTCATGCTCCACTGACGCTGTGGGGACACCAGCTGACTGTGGTGTACTATATCGTTGGGGCACATTTCAGACTGTTTGGATGACGACTCTGGCAAGCTTGACCAGTGAAACACAGCCACAGGGCATTGTTGGTGGTGGTGTTGAGTTGGCATTGTGCTAACTAGTGAGCACGTAGGACCTGGGTGTATTTGACCGTATATGACCTCAGAAACTAAAGAAATACTCAGAATCTGAGTGATTATTTTTAATGTCTGTGGATAGAAATGTGTACTATATATAATAAAACACCCTATTATCATATAATGGGCAAACAAAAATCATGTGAGAGCGTTTGTGTTGTCAAATTGTGTGATCACATCACAGACAGTGCTTGGAGAGTCTATACATTTTTGCATCTTACCATGTTTTTCTCTTTAATCCCAAAGAAAGGAATGGAAACACCACCTGGTGGCCGAAGAAGTGTCACTGCAGTTGGCTGTACTGTGTTTGGGAACTAAAGACAAGGAACAAATATCCTTTCACTACTCTTAACAGTCAGCTGATACCCAAAATACTGCTCACAGTGCAGAGGAGACCGAATTTAGAAGGACTGTTAAACATACCTGACTTTTTTTTTTTGGAGTGAGAGTCAAAAGGCAAGGTTTCTGATCCAAATCAAGATATGTTATACAAGATAACATATAATTTGGACTCATTTGTGTCTTGAGCACAAAAGAAAGTTTATATGTTTAAGCTGCCAGAGGGGGACACATTCTCCATAAAGTATGTAGGGCTTGAAAAGAAAAATATATTATGAGAAGCTGTAAAGTTGTTTTCATTGCAGCTGTTAGTAGCAGTCTTTCCTTCGAGCTAAAAGAGTGGAGTTGCATGTAATTATGCACATAACACAACATTGCCAGCCCTGTTAGTGTTATTAGTAATTATTTCCTACAGATTTTCTATGGATTAGTTTACCCTAGTGAAAAACAGTTTTATTGTCTAGTTATTATTATTATTATTATCAATATTATTATTATTATTATTATTATTATTATTATTATTATTAGTAGTAGTAGTAGTAGTAGTAGTAGTAGTAGTAGTAGTAGTATTAACAGTTCAACTCAAACTGCACCAACGCAGTTCTTTTCTGGTTCCTGATTGGATCATTCTAAGTTCACTCAGAGACAGTATAGACTTTCTTTTAGCTAAATCTAATGCTAACAGTTGTATGTAAGATGCTTGTAAAATGTTTTCTTTTCTCTCAAAATAACTATTTGCTAATAAAGATATTTGCTAATAAAAAGCTAAACTTTTTATACTTTTTAGAAAAAGTTCAGCTGATAGTTTAGCTTCATGAAGAAAGTAAGCTAATAGGCATGCTAGCTTAGTGTTTTTGTAGCTAACCATGGATGGAGAATTATCTCTTGCTTAACTTGGCAGATGATTTCCATCTTTAATGGTGTTTTATGTTATGATGGCAACTAGGAAGAAATGAGTAGGTTAAACAACCTGTTCTCAGCTAATATTGATTATTGACCACAAGGCTGTAATGTAAAATTAATGCATTCATTTGATTGCACTCATTTATTGTTTTGTAATAATACTTAAAAAAAGTTACATATCAGCATATAAACTTTGCAAAATAATCAAAGATTAAATACATAAAAATGTGTAAGCAATGTATATGCCACTAAGCTGTCATACATTTGTGATTAGCTTTGTCATAAATAACTGTTTTACAAAGAATATTAGAAAATAACACTCTGGTATCAAACTTTGTATTTAAATCATGTTGTAGCCTTAAATTAAATATCCATGTGAGATATACACACTTTCTGTTTTCAGTCGATTTCTAAGTAGATTGGAAATGTATTGAATGGCGCTGTTATCTTTTAAACTTTTGTAAGAAAAATTGAGGTGACAGGTTAAGGTTAAAAATAAGTGTAGCACATGGACTGCTTGTCAGTTATAATGCACTGCTTACAAATCCAAGTGGTAAAGCACATAAATTAACAACAACAAACCATTAAAAATGTCACATGTAAAAATGCAAAAATGTCACGTGTCAAATCTGGGTGGATATGGCTGAATCTGTTTCTTTAAAGAAAGCCCTCCATCTAGTGGTCAGACTATTTCATTCGCCAAGGATGAATCATAGGGAAAAAGAGGCCATTTTTGCCTCATCTGTTATGAACACTAACTGCATCACAGCGAGTTAATGTCCAGGCAATATATGTCATTGGATATTGCAGCCGTGATGCAATGGTAATTATGCATGATGGCAAGCTCTGAGGTTTGCTTCAATTTTTTACAGCCTCCAGGAAATGCTGCATCCCTTTGCCTGCTTCCATCCAGCAAAGAGGCAGTGAGGTGGGGGAATTAAAGTGACACAGCTATATTATGTGAAAGTAAAGCAGAGCAGCTCACAAGGGTGAAATCTTTAAAGGGGGAGTAGCCTTTTTATAGATGAGACTCACAGAGGCTCAGAATCTCTTCAGACTTTCGTAATCCTGAACGAGACTGGAGGAAATTTTCAATGTGAACAACCCTGCCTTAATATTTTCCAATCCATTGGACACGGGTATAACTAAAGGCTTTGTATTCTTGCTTCTCTCCCTGTTTATTTGTGAGGCACAGATGGACAAGCAGCTGATGCAGGAGGCAGTTCCACGCACACCACACTTAACCGAGGACCCAGAGGCATCTTGAAATAGAAATTCAAAAGAGGAGGAGGAGGAGAGAAAGGAAGGGGGGTTTTAAGGGAGAGCATTGGTATGCCAGGTTCAGTACATAGCATGGCTGTGCAGAAGAAACAGTGTGTCATCCCTCCATCGCAGGGACCTCTTTCTACACGTACCATCGAAAGCCAAAGGAAGAGAAACAGATATAAAAAAACAGAAGGTTAGTAGCCTTTTTCTGTGCTTTCTATGATTATCTTATCAAACCTGCCTTTTCATTGAATCAGAGATTGTAGATTAGAACCACAGGATCATTGCACCATATCGATTATTAGTTGATCGTATAGATTATGCATCTCTCTTAAGAAATCTTTGCACATGACTACTGTGAACTAAATAACAAGGCATCTGTTTGTACATATTACAAAATAAAGTAACAACACCAGTATACGGTACAGCCCTAAAGAAACACCTTGTTTAAACTAATTACTCTTCAGTCTTGCGTGTGCTACTCTATCTTAACCTTTTACAGTGTTTGATTCAGCTGCACTCATGAGGACTGATCAGGTGCTAGCCTTTTATATGTAGGCAGTTCATAAAGGCTCTTTCATGTGGAGCTGACCCTGGGGCCAAACAGTCCTGAATCACCACTGTTTGGGACAGCTTCTTAAAAGCTGATTTGATTTGAGTTTGTGTCCAAGGGCCACTTCAAACAATTTAGCTTTATAAACTTGTGTCTGTTTACAGATGGAGACAATTCCAAGTATCTGTGTACTGAGTATCAGTTTTATTACAAAAAATAAAGCCTTGATGAAGGAATATTCTACAGAATAAGATTTTTTTTTCTCCTCTCTGACAGAAAATGGCTCTTATCACAAACCGATTACAGCGACAGCGAAGAAAGCAACCTGTTCTGTCAACATCTGCAACACAGTTACTCCTCGGGCTGCTGCAGGTTTTTGAGAGCACACTCACCCTGCTGTCATATTTTTAGGATGTCAGGCCATGTTTTTTTTACTTCTGTAAGTAAAATTGCTATTATATCGTATCCTTGCATCCTGGCAGGTAATGGACAAAATGTTGACGAGAGGCTGAAAGCCGCACGAGAAAGAAGAGAAGAGCACCAGAAGCTACTTGGTATGTGGGGCCCTACATGATGGTAATATTCACATGTCCTTGCAAGTACACTGACCTCAATTTCTAATAATATTTACATAAACAAAAATCCATGTTGTACTGCTTTGTTCATTCTTAGCCTCTCGGGAACTGAGCAGGTTAGAGCGGGAGCAGCGGGCTAAGCTTTACTATGAACAACAACTGCAGGAGCGCAAGAAGAAACTCCTGGAGCAGAGGGTCAAAGAGGAGAGGAGGCGTGCTGCTGTGGAAGAGAAGCGGAAGCAGAGGCTCAAAGAGGAGAGAGTGAGTTTTGATGGTGGATATCGAGTATTTTATTTCCAGCAATGCTGATGAGTTCACTGTTCAGGCTAAATTCAGTAAAATTAACTCAAAGGTGTTTCTGAATTAAGGAACGATATGAATCTGCAGTGCGTAGGACACTCGAGAAGAGCCAAAAGGCCCAGCAGAGCCTCAGTCAAAATGCAAGAGGAAGGAAACTCACTAAAAATGGTAAGCTAGGCGAATGTGCTTTCATTTCTCTCTCGTTTCTTTTTTTCTAACATAATCTTACTAAACTAATAACAACCTGCTTGCAGTATCTGTTGTCTCTGTAGGATATCTTAACACAACAATTCTTGGCAGACCCTATCTTCTTTTTTTGCTGCATTTAAAACTTTACACTGATTAATACACTAGTTCCACATCGCTTGCCACTGACCACATGGGAGAAGAACCTGGTCAGTCGTCTCCTTACCCCCACATGCTCTTATCTGGCCAGGAGCAAGAGTGCTGGTTGTCAGTCAGGAGAACAAGGTACTCTCCCCCATAACAGAAGAATGTACTTATTTTAATTTAACATTAAGGAACTTCTGTTGCTACAACAACTAATATCTCAGGGCCCTCTGGTCTCTAACACTGCTGCTTTTCTCTCTGCTGATACACTGCTTCATATTTCCACCCTTTTCACTGTTCCCACCATTTGTGCATTGCTCTCCAATTTGCCATAATTATGGCACAAAACACTGGCTCAGTTGTCCATGTTTGTCGCCGTGCAGTTTCATTCCACTCCATGAATACCCCCACCACCACCACTCACAAACCCCGGCATCACTCTGGTTCAGTCCACAACAGGCCATCTGCTTCCTCTGGTTCTCGCAACAGCCAGCACAGAAGCATCAGTGTGGCACAGGTATAGATAGAAATCTTTACAATCAGCCAGCTGTCTCTTTTTTCAGTCGCAGTTTTGAATTGGAAATAACATTTTCTTTTGATCTAGATAAAAGCAGCAAAGCAGCAAAACATTGTTAAGAGGACCTCAAGTACTCGCTCTAACGTTCAATCAAATACCAGCGTCTGTGTAAAATCAACTCTGATGCCGAGCAGAACATCCGCTCCATCATCAGAACGGTAGGTAAAGTGCCACAACTGTGCATCAGAGACAGAGCGGCAGTAATGTGAACAAAATGCTCCCTTTTAATTTTTCTTAAAGGACCTCACAAAGATCAGTCATCAAACAGCCAACCCTGCTCCAGCCTGAGCTCCCATCACTCCCTGAGGAAGATGCTGCTGCTTGCAACTCTGCCCTCTCTCCTGCTAACTCCAGGCCTGTCAGGACATCAGTTGAATCTCAGCAAGAGAAACTGAGGGGTAAAAATCCACAGGAGACTCCAAGTTCAAACTTGCCTGACAAAGACAAAGTGACATCAAAGAGAACAGCAGGAAATGGAGGTAAGCTAGAAAAATGTATCTAGCACAAAGTGTGTCAATGTGTTTCTGGGATATTTATAGTGAAGTGTAAATTATTTCTCTTTAGGTCTCTCCAAAATGCCTCCTTGTCCAGCTCCACAGACTTCTGAAGCCATGTCCCGCCCCTCAGCTGGAACTACTGACCCAGAGGAAGCCTCACGTCTCCTGGCTGAAAAGAGGCGAGAGGCCCGACTACAGCGGGAGAAAGAGGAGCAGGAGCGCTTACAGAGGGAGGAGGCTGAAAGGTAAAAAAGCACATCCAAGTATATGGTAACAATATTCATTAGGAAGCTTTTAAGAACATTAGAAATAACATCCAGGCGGAGCCGTGAAGAACTTGAGCGCAGGAGGGCAGAGGAGCGGGCACGACAGCAGGCTGAGGCTCAGCGTCTCATAGAGGAGAAGAGGAGAAGGGAGCAAGAAGAGCAGAGACGAGCTGAGGAAGAGAGAGCTCAGGCTATGAGGGAAGCTGCCCTCTTGCAGAAACAGGTGGGAAACAAACGTTTTTTGTTATCATGCGTTATATTCGTAGATAAATTTGGTTTTCTATTCACGTTCTTACTTAGTGTTTTTTACCCGTCTGTGCAGCGAGAGGAGGAACTAGCCAAAGAGCAAGCACAAGCAGAGCAGTTGAAACAAGAGCGGGAAATGCTCGCACAGAAAGAGGAGGCAGAGCGCCAAGCAAGGAAAAAGGTGACAAATAGGATTTTAAAGTACGACCGTCATTTCTGTATACAGCTCGGGCCACACATTAACTGAATTAATCAAAAAAATAATAATTAATACACCTCACTTAGAAAAAGAAGTTACAATGATAAAAATGGACACTGTGCAACTGAAAATATTTGAAAGACTTAGTTGAAACTGAGATTTTATTGTTTCCATTCATTGTTTGAACTTGATTCCTGCAACATGTTGAAAACGGCGCTGTTGTATAATGCTAACACCCCTCCCCCCCCAAAAAATAAAAAAATAAAAAAATGAAATACCAAAATCTGACAACTTATAAAGTTAAGAAGAAAAATTAATGAGTATAAAAAGAGCAAGAAACTTTGCACTGGGGTTCATCACTCTGTGTATGGACAGAATATTTCAGCCATTTAAGAAGAACCTTTTTAATTCTAAATAATTTGGAGATTTCATCCACTGTGATCACTAATATCTTTCAGAGTTTTACAGAGCCCGAAGACATTTCTGTACACAAGGGACGAGGCTGAAAATTGGTACCTTTGTTCCTTGGAACATCAGGAGACTCTGCAATAAAAGTTGACTCATTTTAGCTTTTAGCCATTGCCACGGTTGTCAAAAAAAAAATATTACAGACAGTATTTTTAAAAGTGGATGTTTTGCTATTTTACCTTTAACTTGTAAGCAAATTTATTATGTAAACAGGGTGTGCCGAAAAATCTGTTTTATGAAAGACACTGAATGTATTCTCTGAGTGAAAGTATTTTAGTGAATGTTGTTTTCTTTTGCAGCGACTTGAGGAGATCATGCGGAGAACCAGAAGGACTGATTCTCCAGATACGGTGAGGTTAAGTGTTTCGTTTTTTAAAAAGTATACTGCCTCAGGTCTCTCATGACGCACATTCTGCATCAGCTATTAAACAATCTGTTTAACTTTTAAAAGCCACACAACTTGTCCTTGACTAAAATGATTAATGTCTTTTATCACAGAAATCTGTTCCAGTGAGGATTATGTCAAATGATGCCCAACCAAAGGAAAACACGCAGCCTGTGCACAATGGAACGATAGAAGATACAGCCAAGGTGCCAGTGGGAAATAAAACCACACAGCTGGGCCTGAACAGTCAGGAGGATATGCTACCTGTTGTGGCCTTCAAAGAACGCAGGTCTCTTAGAACTCTCACTGGCCTGGAGGAAATCCAGACCCACCAACGTGCAGGTGAGAAACAACCAGCATAGTATTTAAAAACACTTGTCCTCAGGGTGGGAAAGCGAAACCAACCATCAGCCTAATAATCAGCGAGTGTGTTTGTAGAATCACCCACCTTAAGTTACCAGTTACTCATTTACATGTTATAATTTGCCATGTTAATTCCCAATTGGCTGCACTACCCACACAGGCAGGCTCACTCACTCGTGATTGATGATCCACAGTGATTTGTGCAGGCAGGCCCGTAGCAACCAACTCATAAAAACTCAGTTATAAATGGGGGAAAGTTATGCAAGCTTTGAAAAAAACGTATTCAGGTTGATGGTGAAGCTTTCTATGCTCATAATGCTGCTTTCAAAATGTTATATTTGCCGTTTTTGATTTAATATCTATCATTCGTCATCTTCTTTTGCTTTTTTTAGAGGTCATCTGAATGCCTGCAGGATGACTTTCAAAGCCTTTGTTGGAGACCGGTGAAACACAAGGATTACTGCTGCACAGCTATTTTGCTCCCCTTCGGCACTTTGAAAGAGCATGTAAAATTATAGCCTTGCCTCCCAATGAGGATGTCAGCATTTGGTCACTTTTCTGTGTGTAACCAGTGGCACAAGCATAAAGCGAATCGCATATGAGCTTTTTCAGTACAGCAGTTTTCCGATCTAATAACTATCCAAAAAGCAGTAGATGTAGACTGTGCTGGCAAACGTAGTGTATCAGTTAAGGAGAGTGTTGCATCTGTTGAAATATTAGGAATAGGAACTCTAACCAGTCACAATATGCCGTATGCTTTTTGCTTATTCCTGATATTTCTTGCCACCCTTGCACTTTTTCTTCCTCGGTTTTGTCACTGTGGAGTTAGAATAGCAAAAGTGGCAGTTTGCTCTGAGAATACAAGAGTTTAACGTCTTAGCAAAAGATGACTTCCTGCATTCCCACTGTACCTTAACTTTGGATTTTGTAAAGTATAGCAATCATGTAATTCAAAGCTGCTAAGGAATATAGTTTCCAAAGACTGTGCTTCATTTTTCTTGTGTGTGTGTGTGTGTATTTGTGCCAATTTAGAGGATACAATGCACAGTGTATTTTTTTTTTTTTGCACTGAGTGCTTTGTTTGATATTGCATAATCACTTTACAAGCAATGTCTGATGCATAGCGTTTAAGAGTTTATTAATATAAAAGCATAAAACAAAACCAGATGTATCTGAGCTGCAATATTTGATCTTATAGTTCAAGTACTGCTTATGACTATCACGTTAGCCTATTATATGCCATATTTGATTAAAGTTAATACTATGCCACGTCTTCGCCTTGTTTTTCCAGTTGAAAACATAAATAAACTGTAAAAATAAAAACTACCAAGCATTTTAAAACCCCAGGCTAAAAAACACATTTATATAAAAATGTAGTTTTTACATGCAACGTGGTTATGTTCATGCAAAGTCTGTGCGCTTCTCTTTGTAACTTCACTGAGAAAGTCCAGAGTTGACAGGAGATGTAGAAAGGGGCTGAATCATTTGAAGCAGCTGTCTAGTTTCCTCTGTCTGTGCATGCACCTTCAATAGCTGAACCTTTAGCTCACTGTTAGTCAACAGAGATGAAAAGTCTCCATCTGCAGAGGAAGACAGGAAGAAACTCTGAACTCTTACAATGACAGACTGTTTAAATTTTATGCAGTAATATCAGTATTTTCAGTTCTTAAACAAATGTGCAATTAATGCAAACCTTTCTTGAGGTTAAATATGGTAACTACGCCAAGCTGCTGGAATTTAACATCTTTCTTTTTGAGGAATCCCAAAAGGTACTTGGATATGGAAGTGTAATGTGGCTTCAACAAACGGATCATCTCCTCTGTAATGAAAACAGAAACATTTAATATATCCAGCGTAAAAACACAAAAGGAAGGCATTCTTTTCTCTTGCCACATTGCATTACCAGTCATTTCTAATTCGCTTATGATAGCTGCAGAGTTGTACGCCAGCTGGGAATTTCTGATTTGCTCTGACAGCTTCACTAAGCCTGAAACTTGTTCTGATGTTATGGTTGCTGACAATTTTGTCCGGAGTACATCTGAAACAGTGAGTAATGGTAATAGATTATTAAAAAGTTTTCCACTGCAAACATTCAAAATAAATAAGTCATTATTTCAAGGCAAGATCTCTCACCACAGGCCATCAGGTGATGCAAGCATGATGTCACATGAAGCAATGTCTCATCTGACAGGGTGTTAGATACAAGCGCACAGAGGAGTCCTGGTAAGCACAGACTTTCCATCACAGCCTAGATTACAATGGTTGGATTTAGGATAACTTTATCAGTCTTGGACAAATCAATAAAGCAGAGGTAGGAAAAAAAAAAAGAAGAAAAAGAATTGTAGTCTGCAAGTACCTGCTCACCGACGTGGGAAATGCACAAATTGGTGATTATCTTGCAGCTGTATGTGACTATAACAGAGTTTGATCTGGGATGATGAAGCACCTGACCAATTTCCTCCAATAGTCCTTCACTTACCAGGATGTCCTGGAATCAAATTACAAAACTACTGTCAATATTAGAATTTAAATAAAAACTGTGCAATTACTTTAGGTTAAAATTTCAATAAATATTGGCACAAAGCAAAAATAAAACCATACTCAACCACTAAGCAGTTTTATAATAAAACCAGGACTGCTCCCAGCTTTATTGTTAATTATTTATTTAGGCTAACATACGGTGTTTGACGGGTGTGCCGACAGTGTAGACAGTAGCGTTAGGGCCGATTCAATCCACACTGAAGTAGAGGTTTTTAACAGCGCCTTCAGAGGCATCACGCAGTCAAGCTCCATCAGCTGGTCCTGAATGAGAACTACACATAAAAGTAATAAACACCATCTGCCAGAGGTATGATACCTTTTTTGAATTTACTTTTTATAATTACCATTCTTTGAAAGAGTCTGCAGGCACCGGCATGCTTGGGCTGAATTCTGAAAAGGAAGTTGGTTTTTTTTCCCCCTCTTTAAAAATATATTTTCTTTAAACTAAGTTAAAATAACTCATGTTCAGAGTTACCTTTTTCACAGGTGACGACATAAGAGTCAAAAGAGACCTTGATAAATAGTGACCCCCAATTCTGAGCAATCTTGGGTGATGCTCGTGGATAGCAGCAATGTTGCAAAGAGCAGTGCAGCTATAAAACTGAACCTCTGAATCTGAGGACTGTAGGAGAAGAAGCAGAACAGGAATCGCTCCTGCTTGGCATAACAGCCTTGTTGACCAATCTGAAGAGTAAAAACATAAAATAAAAGGAAACGTAACACTGGAAGAAATGGAGAAGTTTCTGGAAAATACAGTTGTGCTTATAAATTTACATACACCCATCATCGGCATGGATGTCACGGGAATTTTGGCTTTTTAATTCTTTAAACTGTTCTTTTCCAGGGTGGAAAGATTGATTTAAAAAAAAAAACAAAAACAAAAACAAAAAAACACAAATTGGGTGCAGTTCTCTAATCGACACCAAGAAAAAGGTGTATAGATAAAGGCTCAAATATATAATTACACCCCCAATAATGGGTAAATATCCTCCCTTACTAAGTTACACATCGACCAGATGGTTTTAGTAGCCATCAACAAGCTTCTAGGCCTAAGGCCACGGCAAATTAACTCCTTGTTAGTAATCACGATTGACTACAACTCAGTTTCTTTTTGCCTGCATAAGGAGCATTTGTTTGAGAGCATATGTTGGACTGACCAGTACTCAGAACAATGGAAACTCCTGGGAACTCAGTGAAGAACAAGCAATGAGAACTGTTACACAAGTTAGGAAGGTCTTTTGGAGTCACTTCTAAACAACTGCAGGTTTAAAGAGCATTACTTCAAACAACTGTACATAAGTACAAGTTATTAGGATTTGTCACCACTTTGCCCATCTCTGGAAAAAAAAAAAAAAGACCTAAACTATCACCCTCAGATGAGAAGAAATTGGTTAGGATGTTTATTCAGCAACTCAGGAACCACCAAGGCTCAACCATCACTGTTCATGTGAAGCAAATTTTACATCAGTTGGGCTGAGGGGGTGCTGACCAAGAAAGAGAATACCACAAGGACAAGAGGTGTGCTTAGAGCAATAAAGGTGAGGCTATCAACTCAACTGTCAAGCATGGTGGTGGTATCATCATACTCTGGGGCTGTTTTGCTTCCAGTGGTACTGGTACATTGCACAAAGTGGGTGAAATAATAAAGAAGGAAGGACTACCTTCAAATTCACCTAAAATTAACAACTAGATGATTGAAACTTGGAGTCAGTTGGGTCTTCCAAAGGGACAATGATCTCAAAGACACACATCAAAACTGGTTTTTGGAAAGGATGAAGCAGGCTAAGATTAAGGTTCTGGAGTGGGTTTCCCAAACCTCAACCCTATTTAAAAACAAAAACAAACAAACGCCACAAGAAAACAAATAAATAAAAACTCAACTACCTCTCTTGGCAGAATTGGTAAAATATCCATCCAGAATTATTGCAGAAGCTTGTTGATGGTTACTAAAAACATCTGGTTGAGGTGCAACTTACTAAAGGGCATTTAACAAAACATGTATATCTGAGTGTGCATCTATACTTTTGACCCTGGGTCGATTAATCCCAAATAAATTCAAAACTGTGCACAGACTTCTTGTTAGTTTGTTTTTTAACTCAATAAACATGTATACCGCACAATCATTCCACCCTAGAAAAAGAACAGTTCAAAGTAATCCCTACATTACAATGGCATTGATGCCAATGATGAGTGTATCTAAACTTCTAAACACAATTGTAAGTGCACAGTGACATTCAAATGAAATGGTCCCACCTGACTGCGTGAGGTGTAATAGAGCCCAAGTTGCATTCCGTTGGACCTTTGGATCAAAAGATTTTGCTAGAGCCAAGAGTGGTATGATTCCATCAACCATCAAAGAATCTCGATTTGACTCTGGAAAGAAAGATGAAATAGCAACCATGCATGCAGGGACAATTTTGGAGTGCCAATGGCCATAAAAAAAATTAGCAGAATTTCAGCAAGACAGAGGAGAGGTCATTTCAAGAAGCATATGGAACAAAATAACTACTTTTCTCATAAGGCTTCAGTTCTCTTGCCATCCTCAAAGTCCTGCCATTTATTTTGCAATACATAATAAGCTTTTAAAATTAAGCGTTTGTACTTTCTAAACTGTGTCAAAAAATACTTTAACAAACCTGTACAAACCTGAGGAGGCCAACATGGCAACACAGGCACAGGAGTGACACTGAGCAGTGGGATCACCTGACCGGAACAACTCAATTATGGGCACCAGCATCCCCATTTCTATCACCAATTCTTTACACACTGAAATCAAATTTTATGAATGGCAAATGATAAATAAGCCATTTGATCCAAAAGAACACGAATTTTTAGAATAATTCTATCAAAATCACTAAAATTCTGGATTAATTAAAAAAATTATAATAATGTAAATCTCTTAGTATTATTATCTCTTACCATTATTCTTTAGTAACAGATTTACAAGAGCGAGAGAGACAGTCTTTTGAACATCGAGATCAGATGATAAAAGTAGAGCCACGATGGGCTCCATGAAGGCATCTGGTAATGGACAGTTCACTGTAAAACACAAACAAGGGAAAAATAACACATTTTGAAACTTAAGTCATATTTTTTGCTGTCAGTATGAACAATGTTTGAGTTGAGACCAATTTATAGTAGTTGTATGTCAGTCAGTCTTACTGGGAGAAGCTAAATGTTACAAATTTGAATTACATACTTGTAGCTGATTATAAATTCAAAAGACATATCCCTCATGAGTTGTGCTATAATCTCAAGCATCTAAACACAGCAATCTGTCAACTGCCACCTATACACAAAACACCTGGTCACCCATTCACATACTACAGAACACTGTCTATGCTGTACTGAAAGAAGAAGCTTCAGCCTAATATGCACTATAGGGCTCTTGGTTGGCAGATTATAATAAAGCATACTGTGAATTTCACAGAAAAATCCTCTTATTCTTCCTTCTTTGTAACACATGGGTCCATAAGTGGGCGTTTTATCTGCCAGCCTTGGGGAAAAAAATACAGTTGGAAATTTGCATGCTGGTCACACCCGTTAGAGAAAATATCTCTGCAGTAACTGATAGAGGCTTATGAAGAAACCTGAAGTGCAAACAACAGCTGATCATCTGCAAGTTACTGTTATCAGGACTGCTGTCAGATGAAACAAAAACGTGACATTTTTATACTCACGATGATGACTGAGGTGTAGATAATACATGGCTGAAGTCATTTGTAGATCAGTGTTTTCTGAGGTTGCAAGTTTGTTCAGTGTTTGCAGACTTTCATGGCTGAGAAGTTGAGTTTCGTTGTCTGGGAGGGGGGGGGGGAAGAGATTAATTGAACTGATCATATAAACTTGTGTACACCTTTGAAGAGTAATAGCACATGCAGTATGAAAGTTTAAAGAAGTTGCTGTCTAAACGTTTACTTTGATGCTTTTCAATTTTCCAAATAACACAGAGGCGGTATGCCTCGGTTTTTGTTCTTCTACTGCGATTTCCATAAAAAATATGCATGGCTGATTTTCCTACCACAGTTGAGGCGTAAGGAAGGCAAATCAAAAGCCGTCCTTCTCTCGGATGAAATCCTAAAGCAATTGCACCGTCCAATATCCCTGAAAGCTTCCTTTATCTTGAGCTCCAGCTCTCTCCAAGCGCTCCTCAAGTGATCCGCAAATTCCTTCAACAATTGCGAGCAGGTGTTACAAAACCCTGAAGCCATGACTGCATCTTGCACAAGGTCCCGACACCTGTCTATTTTACACAACCTGCACGTAGACACGCCTACTGCTGTGTCACGTGACTGCAAGGTAAATTTAGGCTATCGAAAGTATCTTGCTCTTCTAGCTTTAAAGTTTTTGCATCTTGACACAACTTTAAAAGTAAAACTTATTGTGACACATAATAAATATTAATATCTAAATATTTCAGGCGTTTCGTGGCTGTGCAAGTTTGTGGAATTCTGCAACCTTCATATTAGGTTGGTCGCATTTTCGTTTGCGTTTCTTTTGTTCTAGGCTACAAATTTATTGTATTCTGTCGTTGTGTGCAAGCCTTTGTGACTGTGATGTAGAATTGTATGATATTCTATGTGAACTGCGTAAAGTGTATATCAGCTTACAAAAAAGTGCAACACGGGTAAAAACATTACATTACTTGAATAAATTAATAGGATACTTCTTTTCTGGCCATTGTATTAATGCAATAACTTATTTTTCTATATTTAACATTATGGAGAGATAAACATCAGGCTTTTAGAGGTAGACATAAAATAAGAAGAAAATGAAGTTAATCATAACAGAAAAAACATGTAAATGTATTTCTGTTATAAAATTCTGTCTTCAGCTTTGATTGGTTGTTGTTTTTGTATGCACGTCAGATTACGTTTGACCGGCTCCGCCTCTCTTTTTCAGCTTTGTTGACTTGGAAACCGTCGAAGCGTTGTTGTTAAAGATGGAGGACAGGACAATCACTGCAGAGTAGATACATGCGCTGACCCTCGGCCAACTCTTCTGCTTCTTATACATACTTTTACGGACTGCTTCTGTGGAGCGAGGTTTGTTTTAATACTCCGACTGTTCGTTGAAGCTCCTAAATATTATCTTACCAAATGTAGTAACCCTGTAAAGTCAGTGAGCTATCAGAAGCATTTAGCAAGCTAGCTGCTAAAGTGGCTAAGGTTAGTGGTTCACACAAATTGTACTTTTTCCTATACTCTGACTTCAGCAAATTAAACACCATGGGAGACTTAACACGGGTTTGTTTTACTAGAGTGCTAAACTATATAATTAAACGATTGGCTAGCAAAACCTAGCTAACCCAGTAGAGGTTTTGTTGTGCAACTTTAACGTCGTTGTCATGTTTTTTTTTTTTTAAGAATGAGAGTCTTACGTCCTGGATTATTCTCATTTTGCGCTCGGAAAGAGAAACATCACGCTGTCTGAGAATGCCAGCAGGTAAGTTTCCTGCTGTTCCGTCTTCACTCCAATGGTGGAAGGTTCTTTAAATTAAAGTATCAATGCCGTTTTGTATCGGCTGCTCCCATTTGGGGTCGCCACAGTACATCATCTGCCTGCATCTCTCCTTATCCCTCTGCATTTCCTCCTTTACTACCTTCTTTTCTGTAGTCTTTCTCTTTTCCTCCTGTTTGGTAGATTTATATTTAACATCCGCTATTCCCTCCTCTGGACATGCCCAAACCCCCTCGGTCTTGTTTCGTTAACTTAGGTAGCGTTTCCAAACTCTTAAACCTGAGCTGTCCCTATGATGTACTTATTTTTAATCCTGTCCATTCTGGTCACTCCCTTAACATTGTTAACATTTTCAACTCCATCACCAGCTCCAGCCTAGATTCCTGTCTTTTTCTTGGTGCCACCATCTCCAAACCATACATCATATTAAGTCTCACTAAAATGTTGTTGGTGTCCTTCTTTCCTCTCATATTTATCTCCACCCACTCCACCATGCCTGCACTCTCTACTTCACCTCACTTGTCCTCATGTCTGTTGCATTGCTACGCTTACTTCTCTTACTTGGTGTGATGCAGTAGTGTAAAAATGCAGTTACAAGTTTTGCAAAAAGATTTGATCAATCTACAGAAGTGTTATCAACAACGTGTAGTTAATCTTATTTATATTATAAAGTCTAATCTGCATTGTCATGTAATCTATTTAAAATGTTCCCTTTTATAGGTGAGAGTGAAGACCGGGCAAAAACCCGGGAAAGATTTAATGAAGTCTTCAAGAAGTACACAGAATCTGAGAAGAAAAAGTTAAAAAAGAAAAGCACTGAAACTCCGGAGACTATTGTGGTATGTCATTCTTGTGTTCTATTGATGATTTTACATCAGATGCTCTATATGTTGGCAAAAACATATAGAACTTGCAGGACATGTCTTAAAATTATTTCTGAATAGTTCAGAATCCTTGTGGATTCTGCATTTTATGTGAACAAGGCTGTCATGATGCCCTTCTTCCAAAACAGACAGCATGTCGGACATATTTTAATTGCGGAAGTTTTAATAAATAACAAAATAAAAAGACTGTAAGTACTGACACCTCTTTCCCTTTTCCTCTTTAGCTTCAGAATCTAAAAAAAAATCTCAACCTTGAGAAGGACGCAGAAGACAATGAGACCATCCTCCAGAACACATATGACCCAGAAGAGGGCAGCCCTCGCTACACAAAGAATAAAAGAAGGGAGAGAGAAATTTCAGAGAAGGTTAATTTTAACAACAATAGAAACCAAGAGGGGATTAAAACATCAAAATCTAAAAGAAAAAGTAAGAGGGACCTTCCCTCTCCTCCTATGCCCGAGGACATCGGAAGTCACATCCAAGAGGATGCAAATGCATCAAAGTCTGAAATTCCATTGGATCCAAATGATTCTGTAGGTGGAAAGGCCCCAAAGCAGAAAAATAAAAAGGGAAAAAGCAAAGGTGATACAGAGGCTAAAGAAGCAAGCCAGGAGGAGGACACAGAAGATAACCTATTGCATGAATACCAGCAAAAGATAGTAAAGGAGGAGCAGAAGACTTCAAGGAGGACAAGGGTCAAAGGAGAAGATGAGAGTGCTGTCTCACAAAGTGTTACGCTTAGTAATGATGTGGGGAAGAAGAAAAAGAAAAAGATGAAATCTGTAGTCACAGATTCAGATGCAGGGTGTGTATAACTATTAGTGTACTATGGAGTTATATTTAGTGATAAAGCAACAGTGTTTGATTTCTTTCTACTTCTTTTTTTGCCTCCAGGGATCAAGATGAAGATACAGACCTGGATGCTGATGTGGAAAATGAAACAGAATCCAAGGGAAAGAAGAAAAAGAGGAAGAAAAAACATGGTGATTGCACGATAATTCTCAGGATTCACCAAGTTCCAGTTAAAGGTGAAGAAAGGTGTTGATGGTGATGCATTTCATATTTTGTTTTCTCCCCTTGTAGTTGTCAAAGAACAGAGTGAAGCGGAGTCAGAAGCACCTCAGAAACCAGTTTTTGATGACAACCTTGTTCTTGGAGTGTACATTCACAGAACAGACCGCCTCAAGACCGACTTGACGATTTCACACCCCATGGTGAAGATCCACGTTGTTGATGAAGCCACAGGGCAATATGTGAAGAAAGAAGACTGGTGAGACATTTCTGCTATTAAGTTTAGTGTTGTGTTTCAATTTCTGGGCACATTTTTTATTTAGAAATTTTTACCTTAAAATAATTGGACCATAGTTATTTGTTTTTCAGTTAAATTTAGGCACGATCTATAGATATTTGTATTTATAAGCCACTTAACTGTGCCAAAACCTTTGAATTATAACACATTTTGCCTTCAGTTCAAATTTGTTTTTCTTTTTTGTAGTCATCGCCCCGTATCCTCATTTTATGAGCAGGAAAACGTTGACCACGTTCTCCCCATCATGACCCAGCCTTATGACTTCAAGAAGAACAAATCAGTCGTCCCTGAGTGGCAGGAGCAGATCATCTTCAATGAACGTTTTGGCTACTTTGTTCAACAACATGACGAAGGCCCCAAAGTCATACTGTTCTTTGAAGTAAGAGTTATTTCAATAACAGTTAATAAACCAAATTTTAACATGTGTGACAGTAATTTCCTTTATTGAAATGTTTTGCAAAGATCCTTGATTTTGTGACTATGGAAGAAGCAAGAGCCAACATTGATGTTGACAAGCATGATCGAGGTTTCCGAAAGATTGCCTGGGCATTTCTGAAGGTAATGTGTTTAATCTGGTCATTTAGAAAGAAAAGATCAGTCTGATTGTATTTTAATCTCCCCTGTTAATATGTATGCCCCTCCATTTTTCAGCTTGTTGGCACAAACGGTGTGCTGAATATTGACAGTAAACTTCGTCTCCAGCTCTTTTGCCCTCCACATCGGGCAAAGAGCCAACCTAAAACAGTTGAGGTGGTTGAATGGTGGAGAAAGTACCCAAGAACCAAATATGCATCTACCCTCTATGTTACAGTAAAAGGCATTAAACTCCCCGAGCATGTAAGTTAGCTGCTACTGCCTAGTTGTTGGAAGGTTAATAAATCTTCATAAGTACATGGATGGATTCAGGAGTATGTTGTAGCTGAGCTGGTTATGTTCTTCAGGTGGACCCTAGTATTCGGTCTATGATGGCACTGCAGGAGGAGAGAGGCAGCACCTCCTATAGTGAACTGCAGAATGAGATCACCAAGAGAAGTCTGACACAACCTCTAGACAGCAAACCTCCAACCTTGAGATGGAGCAGGCTGCCTGGTCAGGTTTGTAGAAGGGTTTAAACTGCTCCTATCAATATTACATACAAATATACATGTTCATATTTTTAGCCTGAACATGGGTAAGTAGCAAAGAGTGGCAGTCAAACAACTAAAGAGAGTTTTACTGTTGCAGATCTGTCGAATTCCCAACAAGCCAATGCTGGCATTTCGTGGTGGTCAGATGGGCTGTTTCACAGTACTCTTTTCTCACGCTGGAACCATTCTGGCTGCTGCTTGTGCTGACAAAGATGCGTTCCCTGTTGTAGGTAGGTCACATCTCATCGGTGTAAAAGTCCCCCTTCTAATGCTTTGTTGATTCCAACCAGGTAATTTCTTTGCTGTTTGTATGCCATGAACACCTCTTTGATAACATCTGGATTCTCCCATGTCTGTGCATATATATATTTTAAAAATCAGGTAAAAATAAATAAATAAAATAAAATAAAATGCTGTTTTTATTTCAGTGTACGAGATTCCCTCTGGCAAGGTTTTGGCTGCCTTCAATGGTCACCTCAAAATAGTATATGATCTCTGCTGGTCCAGAGATGACCGCAGCCTTTTGTCTGCCTCCTCTGATGGAACTGTCAGGTAACTTTGTCTTTGTACAATGTAAGATTAAATAAAAGTGATTAGAAGTGAATGAGGCGACTCAGTTTTTGTATAATCTATTATATTTTAGCTCTAAATAAAGTAAGTTAACTAAGTTGTAGTGTGTGTAATACATTGCTTTTTTGAGAACCGGCCTCAACAATACTGGTGATGTTCTGATTTTAAAAACTAGCAAATGCATTTTTCTTTATAAAAAATAGTTTTTGTATTTTTACATTGTTTCCCTCAGGGAGTGGAATGTAGAGAGGCTTCAAGTAACAGCCCAGAAGGTGCTCCCTCATCCATCGTTTGTGTACAGTGCTCGGTACCATCCTACAGCCCAGAACCTGGTGGTAACTGGGGGCTATGACTGCCTGATACGAGTGTGGAGAGTTGATGTCGGTGATGTGAATGGCCAGCTGCTGCAGGAGTTTGAGGGTCACGGCAGTTTCGTTAACACAGTTTGCTTTGACTCCGAAGGTACTGTAAGCCCTGTTATGGAAACATGTCCCGATGTGTGTGTGTGTGTTGTCAGGTACTGTGAGTTAGGAAAACTTGGAACAAGATAAGAGTAAATGTAGTCTCTTAAAGAATAATAAATAAATAAATTTTTATTTATATAGCACCTTTCAAGACAGAATCGCAAAGTCCTGCACATAAGATTACAAGTCATAAAAAGATTTAAAAAGAGAAAATAAAACAGGCTAAAATTAACCAAAAGCAGTTTTAAAAAGGTAAGTTTTGAGTTGTTTTTTAAAAGCAGCTACTGAGTCCACAGTTCTTAATGCTTGGGGGAGAGAGTTCCACAGTCTAGGGGCCACAGTGGCAAAAGCTCTGTCACCCTTAGTCCCCCTCTTAGTATTTTTTATAGCAAGTAAGCCCTGATCAGATGACCTCAAAGACCTGCTAGGGACATAGGGCTGTAGCAGATCAAAGATGTAGGCTGGTGCCAGTCCGTGCACAGCTCTGTAGGTCAAGACCAGGATCTTAAAATCGACTCTAAATTTAACAGGAAGCCAGTGTAACTAACGGTGTCACATGTGAGTACTTGGAGGATTTTGTCAAAAGCCTAGCTACAGCGTTTTGCACAACCTGCAGACGATCCAGAGAACCTTTGCTTAGACACATAAACAGCGAATTACAATAATCCAAGCATGACGAAATAAATGCATGTATAGCAATCTCGAGTTCAGAGCGAGATAAAACCGGGCTTAGCCTAGCCACATTTCTTAAATGATAAAAACAAGACCGAACCAGAATGATGTCTCTTGTATATGTTTTAATGAATCTGGTTTTTAATAGCTGTAAATAAAATGGTGGTTAAAGTGAACTTTATGTATAGCTCTGTTTTTATAAATCCACTGGCTCCCAATTTTTTTCCCAAACATTCCTGCCAGTATAACCTTTATGCCAGACTGACTGATTTGCTTTGACTTGCCTTGGACTATTTTTTCTATTATTAGAGAGAGTAACTGAGATTAAAATTTGTCTTAGACTGTTTACGGTCACTGTCATTTACTTCAAGGCCCAGTTCAGAGAGAAAGAAAGCTGCTTTCTTTAAAGCAAAGAAACGCTCAAAGTCAGCCAACTAATTCTGGTTTTGTGTCTATGAGGCACGTGTGCCTTTCTGTGAAGGGGTGTTGTGTTTGGTTTTGCTACTCTTTTATAATGAATGTGAGGCTTGTTCTCTTGTATATCTTATGCCATATCTGATGTTGTTTTCATTGTAAATAGGTCGAAGAATGTTTTCTGGAGACAACATGGGCTTCATCATTGTGTGGAAAACCTCAGTAAATGACAGCAGGCAGCGGCAGCAGCCATGTCGCCACTGGTGTATAGAGAGGGTACAAGAATTGATACTATTCACTGCACTTTATTTAGCTAATGTTAGTTTATGGTCATTTTAAAATCCTATGTTTTCTTTTAGCAGAAAATTGATGAGAGTGATCTCAGTGGTATTCCCATCAACATGCTGCAGCTCCATCCGAATGGGCGGTGCCTGCTCATACATGCCAAAGACAGTGTGCTGAGGATGATGGATTTGAGAATGTAAGACGAAATTATAATAAAGCAAAGACAAATATTAAAGTATTGTATTATACTTTCCATATAAATGAGGAGTGATTATTATATTATTGTATGTGTGTTTGAATATGTGTTTGGGCTTTCCCTCCTTAAGTTTGGCTGTAAAGAAATACACTGGAGCCATTAACTACAGAGAGAGGATTTACAGTACTTTTACACCATGTGGGAACTTCATCTTTTCTGGCAGTGAGGATGGGATGGCGTATGTCTGGAATACTGATACAGGTGAGCATGAAATTTTTATTTTTTCCTGTAACAAAGAAACTAGTCGGTTCTTAATGTTTTTGACAGTATTCTACATAGTTGCTCCAGCCGTTTCTTTTCCCAGGTGATCAAGTTGCTGTATATTCAGAGCTTTGTTACCCCACGGCTCTCCACGGCGTGTCGTTTCACCCCTACGAGAACATGGTAGCTTTCTGTGCCTTCGGTCAGAGCCAGCCTGTCCACGTGTACCTGTATGACCGCAAAGGTTTGTGTTTTGTTTGACAAAAGAAGAAGTTAGTCAGTAGTATTGTACAGACTTGCACGGCTTCATTTCTGCCTTATTTTTCTCTTATTTCTTCTAGTTTCCCAGATGGAGGTGCACACTATGAAAGCAGCAAGCAGATCAGCTTCTGAAGATATCAAAACTGTTATAAACACACCTGACCCTCTAGCTTTGCAGGACACATCTATTTCTGCAGCCATGGATCAGTTTGCCCAAGCAACAAGACTTGCACTGAAAATGCAGTGTGTGAAGGAACAACTGGACTCAGTTCTGGTAAATGCTCATAACGCTGTGTTAATTTTTAAATATAGAGTGAAATAAGTGTGCAGTTAAATTAACTGAAATTCTTAGAAAAGGATTTTACAAATTTTTTTCAGGAACCACGTCAAAGATCTTCTACTACTGGATTCATTTATGAGCAAGGTACTCTAAGCAATTTAGATGAGAAGGACTTTATATAATTAGCTATATTAGATTTGGTATTTTAACCTATTTTTCTGGTTTGCAGATAAATTAAGCAGTACTCACACAGGCCGGAGCTTCACATCAGATGTCGGCACAGTGAGTTTTTTATCAGTACTATATCAAAATACGCACCTTTGTATACTGAAGCATTGCTGAGGTCACAGATGGTGAACAAGCTTTATGAGTCTTTTCTGTCAATATTGATTTTGTTTTCTGTAATCTGCCTCCAATCGCTTTATTGTTCAGTTGCCCTCAATGTGTTGAGAAGGGAAACAGCATAGAACCGGGTTTATATACTTTAATTGTAAACTCAGCCATTTTTTCCCTTTGTGTAATATGCTAATCCCGCTCTGTGTTAATTTATGTTTTCATATTTCAAAGAAATGTTTAGATTTCTATTTAACCTTGATTTTAAATCGGTGTTCCTGACAGTGAGAATTGTATTAGAGGGTTTACAAGAAATACACAAATGTGAATTTTACTTTTATTATAATATAAAACAGAAAATTGCATTAATTAATTTATTGCACCTTAATGCTGTTATATATTTATTTATTCGTTTTATTTACAGACAGGATTAAACGCCTCACTCCCACCTCCATCTCTCCTGTCACCACACTCCAGACTGAAGCTCACTGGTGCTCTGGCAGAGCAGCTTATCCCACAGGCTTCTCTGAGCACTCAGCCCCG